>NW_027062656.1:0-62342 GCF_032884065.1 Artemia franciscana
GAATGTATATGCAGACCGGGACACCGGGACACAAATGACGACCAGGACACAGGGAATATAAATGACGACCGGGACACAGGGACACAACTACAACGGGGACGCCGGGGGGCACAGGGGGATATATAAATGACGACAGGGACACAGGGAATGTTTGATTAGCAATCACCATCAACAAAGCTCAAGGGCAATCATTAGAATCATGAGGTATAACTAAAAAAACTAAAAAAAGGTAAAAAACTAAAAACTAAAAAAAGACCAATTCAAAAACGAATGTATATACAGATCGGGACACCGGGACACAAATGACGACTGGGACAAAGAGAATATAAAAGACGACCGGGACACTCAAAGAGAATTCCCTGTGCCCCCGGCGTCCCCGTTGTAGTTGTGTCCCTGTTTGATTAGCAATCACTATCAACAAAGCTCAAGGGCAATCATTAGAATCATGAGGTATAGATATAAATACGGATTGTTTTTCCCATGGACAATTATATGTTGCATGTTCAAGAGTCGGTAAACCTGACAATCTATTTATATGCACAGACAATGGGACAGCGAAGAATATTGTATATTCGCAAGTTTTACGTAGTTAAAAATATATATATATATATATATATATATATATATATGTATATATATATATATATATATATATATATATATATATATATATATATATATATATATATATATATATATATATATACTATCTTAAGAAATAAATGACGACCGGAACACCGGGACACAAGGAATATAAATGACGCCCGGGACACTCAAAGAGAAATCAGAGACTGGGACACCGGGACACAAATGACGACCGGGACACAGGGAATATAAATGACGACCGGGACACAGGGACATAACTACAAAGGGGACACCGGGGTGCACAGGGGGATATACAAATGACGATGGCGACTCAGGGAATGGTCGATTAGCAATCACCATCAACAAAGCTCAAGGGCAATCATTAGAATCATGAGATAGATCTGAATACCGATTGTTTTCCCATGGACCATTATATGTTGCATGTTCAAGAGTCGGTAAACCTGAAAATCTATTTATATGCACAGACAATGGGACAGCAAAGAATGTTGTATATTCGCAAGTTTTACGTAGTTAAAAACATATATATATATATATATATATATATATATATATATATATATATATATATATATATATATATATATATATATGGTCCCGGTGGATCAGGTGACGTCATGTTTCTGTGTCGGCTGACGTCATGAAATTAGTTGTCAGGTGACGTCATGTTTCTGTGTCGGCTGACGTCATGAAATTAGTTGCCGTCATTTTTGCTTTGACGGTGACGTCATTCAAGTTATATAAGACATATGTTCACGTAGAAATCTATTAATGTTTAAGTTTACAATGACTGATGAAGATGCTCAAAGAGTCTATGCCAAAAAACTTGCTGCTGATAGAGAAAGTCAGAAAAGAAAGCGTGCCGAGGAACTACCAGAGCAACGCGAAAGCAGACTTGCTGCTAAAAGAGAAAGTGAAAAAAGAAGGCGTGCCGAGGAATCAAAAGAACAGCAGGGAAACAGGCTTGAGGCTGATAGAGAAAGAAAGAACAGAAAGCATGCCGAGGAACTACCAGAGCAACGCGGAAGCAGACTTGCTGCTAAAAGAGAATGTGAAAAAAGAAGGCGTGCCGAGGAATCAAAAGAACAGCAGGGAAACAGGCTTGAGGCTGATAGAGAAAGAAAGAACAGAAAGCATGCCGAGGAACTACCAGAGCAACGCGGAAGCAGACTTGCTGCTAAAAGAGAATGTGAAAAAAGAAGGCGTGCCGAGGAATTACAAGAACAGCAAGAAATCAGGCTTGCTGCTGATAGAGAAAGTAAGAAAAGAAAGCGTGCCGAGGAATCACAAGAACAGCAAGAAATCAGGCTTGCTTCTGATAGAGAAAGTAAGAAAAGAAAGCGTGCCGAGGAATCAGAGCAACCTGAAACTTATCGCCTGGCATTCAGGTACAACCCAGTCGATGATTATAGCTTGAGTAGATGTGTTCAAATCGGGACAATGTCTAAAATTTGTCCCTATTGCAACGCCTTGAATTTCAATGGTGAAACAATGGTAATGTGTTGCGCCTCAGGAAAAGTTAAACTTCCTCTATTGGCTGCACCACCAGAGCCATTGAAAACTTTCCTTACTGGAACTACGTCAGAATCTAAGCGTTTTTTGTCACAAATCAGAAAATACAACTCATGTTTCCAAATGACGTCGTTTGGAGCCCAAATCGAAAATTCAGATCAATTTATGCCTACTTTCAAAGTAAAAGGGCAAATTTATCATAAAGCAGGGTCCCTTCTACCATTCTCAGGCGAGAATCATAAATTTTTACAATTGTACATCATCAGTGATAGAAATTCTGAATTGAATGCACGTTGCGAAATTTCTCCCAACGTTGAAAGGACAATCGTTTCCCAATTGCAACATCTTTTCCACGAAAATAATAATTTAGTGCGTCTGTTCAAAACAGCCATCGATTTGATGCCTACTGATACGCATAAAATTGTTATTTCCGCTGACAAAACGCCTCCTGGCCAACATGTGCGTAGATACAATGCTCCGACTATCGACGAAGTGGCAATCGTTATGGTCGGTGATCAGTTTTTACTTCGAAATATTATTCTTCATAAGCGAAACGCTCAGTTGTTAAGAATTGCTGGAACTCATCGATGCTACGATGCCCTACAATATCCTATCATTTTTTGGAATGGAGCCGACGGCTATCACTTTAATATTAAACTGATGAATCCAGCCACTAACAAAGAAATGAATAAGAAATTCAGTGCAATGCATTATTATTTCCCTTCCGGTGTCCCCGTCGTAGTTTTGTCCCTGTGTTCCGCTCGTCATTTATATTCCCTGTGTCCTGGTCGTCATTTCTGTCCCGGTGTCTCGGTCTGTAATTTCTCTTTAAGTGTCCCGGTCATCATTTGTGTCTCAGTGTCCCGGTCTGTAATTTCTCTTCGAGTGTCCCGGTCTTCATTTATATTCCTTGTGTCCCAGTGTCCCGGTCTGTAACGTCTTAAAGTCTTCATTGGTTCTGGTGGTGATTCTTCGGCACGCTTTCTTTTGGCATTATCTCTTTGAGCCGCAATCCTGTTTTCACGTTGTTCTTGTGATTCCTTGGCATGATTTTTTTTGGTAATTTCTCTTTGAGCCTCAACCTTGTTTTCATCGGCACGCTTTCTTTTCTTACTTTCTCTTTTAGCCGCAATCCTTTCGGCATTAACTCTTTGAGTGGATTCCTCGGCTGTTTCTACTGCCATTGTAGGATTTATGCTAAAATTTCTCTTTGAATTAACTCTTTGAGCAAATTCCTCGGCTGTTTCTTTTGCCATTTTGATAGTCCTTTCAACGTCGTTTTTTTTAATCATCGGTATCACTTTCAAGTTGTTTGGTTTGTTTTACCTTGGCTTGTCTTTCGTCAATATGAGACACATATCGCCGAACCTTTGTTTTTTTTTTAACTGAAATCTGGTAGGCATTGATGACCTTATTCAAGTCAAAATCCCAAACCCAATCATCATCACTATCATTTTCAGTTTTCATACGTTTTGATTCTCGCTTTCCAGGTTGATTTTCATCTAACTGCGCGGTTTTACGTTCTTAAGCCGCAAGCATTTTGGCATTAACTGTTTGAGCAGCTTCCTCGGTTGTTTCTTCTGCCAATGTAGGATTTATACTAAAAACTTTCTTTGAATTAATTCTTTGAGCAGCTTCCTCGGCATGCTTTCTCTTGGTAATTTCTCTTTGAGACCATGGATTATTCTTTATGGTTGATTGTGTATGGTTATGCTGTTTACCCCATGTGATTGTATGGATGAGTAGGGTTAAGGCCTCATTCAAGTGCTGGTCTATATTAATCACTAATTTAGGAAAACAGTCTTCCTTTTCTCCTTCAGTCTCCCTCTGATTTTTTTCTTTTTTTTAATGTGTTTGTGCTGTTGCATTGGTGATTTCTCTTTTTCGTTATATATATATATATATATATATATATATATATATATATATATATGTATATACATATATATATATATATATATATGAATATATATATATATATATATATATATATATATATACTAGCTGTTGGGGTGGCGCTTCGCGCCACCCCAACACCTAGTTGGTGGGGCGCTTCGCGCCCCCCCAAGCCCCCCCGCGCGCGTAAGTCGTTACGCGCCATATTAGTTACGCGCCATTGTAGTTGTGTCCCTGTGTCCCACCTGTGAATATAGATAGATTTATATATGTGTTTCAAACTACGTAAAAATTGCGAATATACAACATTCTTGGCTTTCCCATTGTCTGTCCATATACAAAGCCGTATGTACCAATAATGACGTCATATGCAAACGCTCTTTTTACAAACAAACAAACATGCATACACACAACTCGTTTTTATATAGATAGATAGATAGATATATACAATACAAATTAACTACGTAAAACTTGTGAATATACAACAGTCTTCGCTGTCCCATTGTCTGTGCGTATAAATAGATTGTCAGGTTTACCGACCCTCAAAGATGCAACATACAATTGTACATTGGTAAAGCAATCTGTATTAAGATCTATACCGCATTTTTCTAGTGATTACCCTTGAGCTTTGTTGATGGTGGTTGCAAATGCTAATCGAATTGGGAATTGCAATCTTTTAAATTGAAAAAGCAGATCCGTTGGAATCATGGGAATGCGAGGAATAAGAACAGCCTCACCCTCATAAGGCCCTGTCAAGATTGTGGCCTCTATTAGGTTTTCCATTGTTTTTTTTACGGCAAGTCGCGTGCCATTGCAAAGCTTTGGTGGGTTGATCTTTCTTAAAAGTATTATTGGTACGCCTATTTTTAGTTGTAGCCCCCACCAACTAGGTGTTGGGGTGGCGCGAAGCGCCACCCCAACAGCTAGTATATATATATCTTCTATATATATAAAAATAAGTTGTCTGTGGATCTGTGGATCTGTGGATCTGTGGATCAGGTGACGTCATGTTTCGGCTGACGTCATGAAATTAGTTGCCATCATTTTTGCTTTGAAGGTGACGTCATTCAAGTTATATAAGACATATGTTCGTGTAGAATTCTATTAATGTTTAAGTTTACAATTACTGATGATGATGCTCAAAGAGTCTATGCCAAAAAACTTGCTGCTGATAGAGAAAGTCAGAAAAGAAAGCGTGCCGAGGAACTACCAGAGCAACGCGAAAGCAGACTTGCTGCTAAAAGAGAAAGTGAAAAAAGAAGGCGTGCCGAGGAATCAAAAGACCAGCAGGGAAACAGGCTTGAGGCTGATAGAGAAAGAAAGAACAGAAAGCATGCCGAGGAACTACCAGAGCAACGCAGAAGCAGACTTGCTGCTAAAAGAGAAAGTGAAAAAGAAGGCGTGCCGAGGAATCAAAAGACCAGCAGGGAAACAGGCTTGAGGCTGATAGAGAAAGAAAGAACAGAAAGCATGCCGAGGAACTACCAGAGCAACGCAGAAGCAGACTTGCTGCTAAAAGAGAAAGTGAAAAAAGAAGGCGTGCCGAGGAATCAAAAGACCAGCAGGGAAACAGGCTTGCTGCTGATAGAGAAAGAAAGAACAGAAAGCATGCCGAGGAACTACCAGAGCAACGCAGAAGCAGACTTGCTGCAAAAAGAGAAAGTGAAAAAAGAAGGCGTGCCGAGGAATCAAAAGACCAGCAGGGAAACAGGCTTGCTGCTGATAGAGAAAGTAAGAAAAGAAAGCGTGCCGAGGAATCAGAGCAATCTGAAAGTTATCGCCTGGCATTCAGGTACAACCCAGTCGATGATTATAGCTCGAGTAGATGTGTTCAAATCGGGACAATGTCTAAAATTTGTCCCTATTGCAAGGCCTTGAAATTCAATGGTGAAACAATGGGAATGTGTTGCGCCTCAGGAAAAGTTAAACTTCCTCTATTGGCTGCACCACCAGAGCCATTGAAGACTTTCCTTACTGGAACTACGTCAGAATCTAAGCGTTTTTTGTCAAAAATCAGACAATACAACTCATGTTTCCAAATGACGTCGTTTGGAGCCCAAATCGAAAATCCAGATCAATTTATGTCTACTTTCAAAGTAAAAGGGTAAATTTATCATAAAGCAGGGTCCCTTCTACCATTCTCAGGCGAGAATCATAAATTTTTACAATTGTACTTCATCAGTGATAGAAATTCTGAATTGAATGCACGTTGCGAAATTTCTCCCAACGTTGAAAGGACAATCGTTTCCCAATTGCAGCATCTTTTCCACGAAAATAATAATTTAGTGCGTCTGTTCAAAACAGCCATCGATTTGATGCCTACTGATACTCATAAAATTGTTATTTCCGCTGACAAAACGCCTCCTGGCCAACATGTGCGTAGATACAATGCTCCGACTATCGACGAAGTGGCAATCTTTATGGTCGGTCATCAGTTTTTACCTCGAGATATTATTCTACATAAGCGAAACGCTCAGTTGTTAAGAATTGCTGAAACTCATCGATGCTACGATGCCCTACAATATCCTATCATTTTTTGGGATGGAGCCGACGGCTATCACTTTAATATTAAATTGATGATTCCAGCCACTAACAAAGAAATGAATAAGAAATGCAGTGCAATGCATTATTATTCCTATAGACTAATGATTCGGCAGGATGAAGAAAATTATATTTTAAAATGCCGTGAATTGTTTCACCAATTTGTCGTGGATATGTATGCTAAAACTGAATCAGAACGTTTGCTATATATCCGCCTGAATCAGACCAAGCACCGCTCTGAACAATACATTCATTTGCGAGATGCAGTTATAAATGACGGTAATACCACAAACGTTGGAAGATTAACAATTTTACCTTCGTCATATGCTGGCAGTCCCCGTCATATGCATGAATATGCTCAAGATGCTATTGCGTATGTTCGTCTCTATGGTCGTCCAGATTTATTTATTACATTTACATGTAATCAATCTTGGGACGAGATACTGCAGCTTTTACTTCAAGGACAATCGGCGGTTCATAGGCATGACATTACGGCACGTGTCTTCCGGCAAAAGTTGAAATCACTGATAAACTACCTTGTAAAACATGAAGTGTTTGGGTCACTGCGATGCTGGATGTACTCAGTGGAATGGCAAAAACGAGGTTTGCCACACGCACATATACTAATCTGGCTACATAAAAAAATTACTTCAAACGAAATTGATGATGTGATTTCCGCTGAAATACCTGATAAAAATGTCGATAAGGGGTTACATGATATTATTGTAAAAAATATGATACATGGACCTTGCGGTGCACTGAACGAAAATTCACCATGCATGGCCAAAGGAAGGTGCACAAAGCAATATCCTCGACTTTTAGTACCCAAAACAATTACTGGCAATGATGGTTACCCACAATATAGAAGAAGATCTACTGAAGATGGCGGTAAAACAGCAATAATAAAGAAGCGTAAATGACTTTTGATTTTACATCAGAAATTTATAACTACACTTTAGTTGTTATAGAAGATTTGTGCATAAGTATGGCAAACAAACCTCTTCAGGATTTGGGAATGCCTTCACCTAACCGTATCGCTGCTGTTTCGACATGTGTAGAATTGGATCGTGAACAAAGTTACAGTACGATTGATCTATTGTCGTATGTACAAAATAACATTTCCAAGTTAACGTCGGAACAAAAAGACATTTATGATACGATAATGCATTGTGTCGATAACAACGTTGGAGAAATTTTCTTTTTGGATGCGCCAGGAGGTACTGGAAAACGTTTGTGATAAAACTGATTCTGGCATCAATTCGATCTAAAAATGATATAGCGTTGGCAATTGCGTCGTCCGGAATAGCCGCAACATTGCTGCCTGGTGGAAGAACTGCTCATTCCGCTTTGAAATTGCCTCTGAACTTGCATTGTACAGAAACTCCCACGTGCAATATTTCCAAATCATCTGAGATGGGTAAAGTATTGCAGCAATGCAAACTTATTATTTGGGATGAGTGCACAATGGCACACAAAAAATCGCTCGAGGCTCTGGATCAATGCTTGAAAGATTTTCGAGGGAAGTCGAAACCCTTTGGCAGCACCTTAATATTGCTTGCGGGAGATTTCAGGCAAACATTACCTATAATACCTAGATCAACCCCTGCAGACGAAATGAATGCTTGCCTGAAAAATTCTAATTTATGGGCACACGTAAAAACATTAAAATTAACTACAAATATGCGTGTCCGATTGCAAAACGATGACTCTGGTCAAACATTTTCAGATCAATTGTTGGCAATGGGAAACGGAAAGCTCCCAGTAGACTCAATTTCAGGACGTATACAACTACCTGCTGATTTCTGTAATTTAGTGACGTCCAAAAATGAATTGATTGAAAAAGTATTTCCGAATATTCTAAAAAATTATAAAAATAATAAATGGCTAAGTGAAAGAGCGATTCTCGCACCCAAAAATATAGACGTCCACGAAATCAACAATATTGTTTTGACCAAGATTCAAGACCAGGCAGTCCTTTACAAGTCAGTCGACACAGTTTTGGAACCGAATGAAGCGGTTAATTATCCATCTGAATTTTTAAATTCCATAGATCTTTCAGGGTTTCCACCAAACGTGCTACAACTAAAAATAGGCGTACCAATAATACTTTTAAGAAATATAAACCCACCAAAGCTTTGCAATGGCACTCGACTTGCCGTAAAAAAAACAATGGAAAACCTAATAGAGGCCACAATCCTGACAGGGCCTTTTGAGGGTGAGGCTGTTCTTATTCCTCGCATTCCCATGATTCCAACAGATCTGCCTTTTCAATTTAAAAGATTGCAATTCCCAATTCGATTAGCATTTGCAATCACCATTAACAAAGCTCAAGGTCAATCATTAGAAAAATGTGGTATTGATCTTAATACTGATTGTTTTTCCCATGGACAATTGTACGTTGCATGTTCGAGGGTCGGTAAACCTGACAATCTATTTATATGCAGCGAGAATTGGACAGCGAAGAATGTTGTATATTCGCAAGTTTTACGCAGTTAATTTGTATTTCGGAACCAAATGAAGCGGTTAATTATCCATCTGAATTTTTAAATTCCATAGATCCTTCAGGGTGTCCACCACACCTGCTACAACTAAAAATACGCGTACCAATAATACTTTTAAGAAATATCAACCCACCAAAGCTTTGCAATGGCACGCGACTTGCCGTAAAAAAAAAAAAACAATGGAAAACCTAATAGATGCCACAATCTTGACAGGGCCTTATGAGGGTGAGGCTGTTCTTATTCCTCGCATTCCCATGATTCCAACGGATCTGCTTTTTCAATTTAAAAGATTGCAATTCCCAATTCGATTAGCATTTGCAACCACCATCAACAAAGCTCAAGGGCAATCACTAGAAAAATGCGGTATAGATCTTAATACAGATTGCTTTACCAATGTACAATTGTATGTTGCATCTTTGAGGTTCGGTAAACTTGACAATCTATTTATACGCACAGACAATGGGACAGCGAAGACTGTTGTATATTCACAAGTTTTACGTAGTTAATTTGTATTGTATCTATCTATCTATCTATCTATATAAAAACGAGTTGTGTGTATGCATGTTTGTTTGTTTGTAAAAAGAGCGTTTGCATATGACGTCATTATTAGTACATACGGCTTTGTATATGGACAGACAATGGGAAAGCCAAGAATAATGTATATTCGCAATTTTTACGTAGTTTGAAACACATATATAAATCTATCTATATTCACAGGTGGGACACAGGGACACAACTACAATGGCGCGTAACTAATATGGCGCGTAACTAATATGGCGCGTAACGACTTACGCGCGCGGGGGGGCTTGGGGGGGCGCGAAGCGCCACCCCAACAGCTAGTATACATATATATATATATATATATATATATATATATATATATATATATATATATATATATATATACATATATATATATATATATATATATATATATATATATATATATATATATATATATATATATATATATATATATATATACTAGCTGTTGGGGTGGCGCTTCGCGCCCCCCAAGCCCCCCCGCGCGCGATGAAGAGCTGATGCATATACACCTCTTTAGTGTTTCAGAATGAATTTCATTCATGAAATAATCTATCTGAAAAATTGAATTTGCTAAATTGAAGAGCAAAAAGGGGCTATTAGCACTTCCCTCCCGCTCCACCGTGCCCGGCAACCACCAGTTTTTTTTTTTTTTTTTAAAGGGTATGGCATATTTCACTTTGTTTGAGGTTGAATCTTGTAATGACTTTCAATCAGCATGACGGGAAGGTCAAATTATGCAATTATCTTTAACAAACTCCCCAAAACACTCAACTGTGCGTAAGTGAAATTTTGAAAAGTTGCTTAACGCAACATAACTTAACCACAGAGAATAGAAAATTGCACACACAGTGTGAAAGCCACTTAATCCTCATTCAATGTTTCAAAGATTTGGTTACCCTGTCATAAACGTCTCAAAAAAAAAAAAAAAAAAAAATGGGAGCAGACTCTCGACAATAGGCAGTAATTGGCCAGCAAATGGCCTTTAATTTGCCGGCAATAGCCAGTAAATGCGACTAAATAGACTCTTCTGTTTCTAGTTGAGGCATGCACATGTGGACAAAACTACCTTTTCAGCTTTTAATGTGAAGTCTTCAGATTATATAACTAACACTTTGGTTTTTTGTGTAATTTACCACATCTTATAGGTCTCAAGGGGTGGAGTAATAAAACTGACGGAACATAATACCCTTGATAATAACCCACAAATACACTTTTGGAAAAAGACTCTTTTTAGGTAGTTAAGGGGCTCGTGTGATGGTGTGGCTTGTGTGTTTGTGCTGAAAATTGATATCATTTTTTTTTTGAATGTACCAATTATTGTTTTCCTCACTCTTTCTTGATAAAACGTTTAAATTACTTGTTCATATTTTTTTTCATTTACTTTGTATTTAGTTAATGTCTCTAAAACTTAATAGATCCTTATTACTTCAATTTCTCGTTGATACAAACAGATTCGAATGATGAATTATGTTAATTTCTGATAGGATACACTTACTATTTATTTCGTAGTCTTTTTTCATAGTGTTTCTTGTTTCGTATATTGTTGTTTTTATTTATTTTGTGTGTGTGTGTGTGTGTGTGTGTGTGTGTGTGTGTGTGTGTGTGTGTGTGTGTGTGTGTGTGTGTGTGTGTGTGTGTGTGTGTGTGTGTGTGTGTGTGTGTGTGTGTGTGTGTGTGTGTGTGTGTGTGTGTGTGTGTGTGTGTGTGTGTGTGTGTGTGTGTGTGTGTGTGTGTGTGTGTGTGTGTGTGTGTGTGTGTGTGTGTGTGTGTGTGTGTGTGTGTGTGTGTGTGTGTGTGTGTGTGTGTGTGTGTGTGTGTGTGTGTGTGTGTGTGTGTGTGTGTGTGTGTGTGTGTGTGTGTGTGTGTGTGTGTGTGTGTGTGTGTGTGTGTGTGTGTGTGTGTGTGTGTGTGTGTGTGTGTGTGTGTGTGTGTGTGTGTGTGTGTGTGTGTGTGTGTGTGTGTGTGTGTGTGTGTGTGTGTGTGTGTGTGTGTGTGTGTGTGTGTGTGTGTGTGTGTGTGTGTGTGTGTGTGTGTGTGTGTGTGTGTGTGTGTGTGTGTGTGTGTGTGTGTGTGTGTGTGTGTGTGTGTGTGTGTGTGTGTGTGTGTGTGTGTGTGTGTGTGTGTGTGTGTGTGTGTGTGTGTGTGTGTGTGTGTGTGTGTGTGTGTGTGTGTGTGTGTGTGTGTGTGTGTGTGTGTGTGTGTGTGTGTGTGTGTGTGTGTGTGTGTGTGTGTGTGTGTGTGTGTGTGTGTGTGTGTGTGTGTGTGTGTGTGTGTGTGTGTGTGTGTGTGTGTGTGTGTGTGTGTGTGTGTGTGTGTGTGTGTGTGTGTGTGTGTGTGTGTGTGTGTGTGTGTGTGTGTGTGTGTGTGTGTGTGTGTGTGTGTGTGTGTGTGTGTGTGTGTGTGTGTGTGTGTGTGTGTGTGTGTGTGTGTGTGTGTGTGTGTGTGTGTGTGTGTGTGTGTGTGTGTGTGTGTGTGTGTGTGTGTGTGTGTGTGTGTGTGTGTGTGTGTGTGTGTGTGTGTGTGTGTGTGTGTGTGTGTGTGTGTGTGTGTGTGTGTGTGTGTGTGTGTGTGTGTGTGTGTGTGTGTGTGTGTGTGTGTGTGTGTGTGTGTGTGTGTGTGTGTGTGTGTGTGTGTGTGTGTGTGTGTGTGTGTGTGTGTGTGTGTGTGTGTGTGTGTGTGTGTGTGTGTGTGTGTGTGTGTGTGTGTGTGTGTGTGTGTGTGTGTGTGTGTGTGTGTGTGTGTGTGTGTGTGTGTGTGTGTGTGTGTGTGTGTGTGTGTGTGTGTGTGTGTGTGTGTGTGTGTGTGTGTGTGTGTGTGTGTGTGTGTGTGTGTGTGTGTGTGTGTGTGTGTGTGTGTGTGTGTGTGTGTGTGTGTGTGTGTGTGTGTGTGTGTGTGTGTGTGTGTGTGTGTGTGTGTGTGTGTGTGTGTGTGTGTGTGTGTGTGTGTGTGTGTGTGTGTGTGTGTGTGTGTGTGTGTGTGTGTGTGTGTGTGTGTGTGTGTGTGTGTGTGTGTGTGTGTGTGTGTGTGTGTGTGTGTGTGTGTGTGTGTGTGTGTGTGTGTGTGTGTGTGTGTGTGTGTGTGTGTGTGTGTGTGTGTGTGTGTGTGTGTGTGTGTGTGTGTGTGTGTGTGTGTGTGTGTGTGTGTGTGTGTGTGTGTGTGTGTGTGTGTGTGTGTCAGTTTACTTTCATTGTAGTTGTGATATACCAGATTCCTGTTTCAGTCATAAATAAATGATCTATCTAAAACCCAAGTGTAATGAAACTGAAAGTATACCCCTGAATACATTAGGGATTTGAACTATATTACAACGTATCAGGCGTGACATCATATCTACATGGTTTTAATTGTATCTGAAACAACTCTTTAAGATTGGATTACAAAAGAAAAAACTTCAGGAATTACATTGCAGGCCCCTTTTTGCTCTCCTCCCCTAAAGAAGCCCAATCAAGTTTTTAAGATAGCTATTTTGTTCAAAATAGTTGAGAGGTTCAATAACCATGCTTCCAGGAATACAATTTAAAGTTTGCATAATTGGAACATGTGTTTGTCACCTGCATATTTAATATTGTTGTTGTAATATCTGTATATTCTGGTGAATTTCCCTGCAATGGTAGACTCTAAGTTGGCTGTCTTTTTTTCCCTGGCTCCATGAAATCCCAAAGTTCCTTAAGTATTTGAAAGAGGCTTGGAAAGAATCTTCAAAGTACGTATTATTAGCATAGGCTATGAGGAGAAGTATTGAATGCAATCATCGAAAAGTATAAAGACCGCGAAATTAATAGAGCATATCTGAGAAAGCCGAAGATTTTGAAAATTGTTTCTCTTAAAAAATAAGAGAACATCCCACTTTTGGCACCCCTGGAGCAAATATGGTGGCTGTATCGATGAGAGATGAACTCCCAGTTTAGTGTTTTCCTTCGAAATTTCTGTAGATCTCCTGATAATGTGTTATAAACAGAAACACTTATTCATGCCTGTTGTTGGACGCCCTCGGCATCTCTAATAATGCAGGATAAGCTAAGATGTAAAATAGTTCTGGTAATTGACTCTTAATTCAAAATCTAGGGATTGACTTGCAAACTCGTAAAAGCTTGCAAATTTAAAAGTTAAATTTAACCAAATTTTTTTTCAATTTTTATCTCTTTCTATAAGCTTTTAAAACTCATTGAGTTAAGTTGCAAAAAAAAAACCAACAACTTTAGAAACTTTTTGTATATGGAGTAATACCGTTTAAGACTTTGAAGTACTTTCCAGACTCGTGAGATAAAGGCAATTCAAACAGTTTTCCCACCAGATTCTGGTAACTAATTACTTCGTTCAGTTTTGCGAAAAGTTGGATTGAAGATGTCAAGAGCACGTTACTTTTAAGCTCTCTCAGAGGGTATTAATGAAAGAGGAGAGACACAGTCAAAAGCCATTGGGGATATTGTTAAAGAGCTCAGACGTTTAGATTCTTGAGATATTTGAAGCCTAGATAATATAGGCTATAGTTATATGGTTGTTGAGAAGGATATACGATGACTCTTATGACTGAATGTCTAAAGAAATTACCAAATAAGGCAATAGCAAGCGATCTCCATGCACATTTCTTCGTCGACAGAATAAACTTTATGCTTCTGATTAATAAATTTGGAAAAAAAAAAGTGTAAAATATGGCTATGAAAAGCAAAAAGTGAAGAGATAAAGCCATGTTAAGCTTTTAAAAATTTAACAAACCCTTTTTTGCACTATGTACTAAGTTGCAAACACTGTGACAGAAAAAGCTCAAATGGACCGAGCTACAGCGTTGCCAACAATTTGAAGTAAACTGTACTAGTTTTAAAAGTAAAATTGTAATGTGAGAGGATAATTTGTGCCATCTCAATAGCAGGTAAAAATTTCCATAGCATGAAGAGAATATTCGATAAACTATAACCTGAAAGCAAATATCCGAGTAAGAAGGAGAAGAACCAAAATCTACAGGGAGAATCACATTGTACCAAAAAGGACCTCCGTTTAATTGTACGGCATTGGTAACTGTTCGTGATGCCATCATTTATATGATTTTCCTGGTTCTCATTGGTTATCAAAACAGCCAATCATGTAAAAAAAAATACTTCAATAAAAACAGAGGGGGAGGGGATTAGCGTCTTTTACTTACTTCTTTTCAATTATCCTCCTAGGAATATTCATCTGCCAGTCATATAAAATTTATATATATATGCACAGTTATACAGAACACATTTTGCACATTCAGATTAAACCATTAAATTGAATCTTAAATTTAAAATAAATTAAATACCGACATATTCAGCCTCTAAGATTCTTAAAATATTTAAAAGGGGCTAATATTGTATGCCAATCTGGATTTGTAGCAACACAAACTGCTTATCCAAAAGGATTGGTCTAAATTGATCAACTCTGAGAAGCTCGATAAAAGTGATCTTTATAATAGTGATTCGATTTCTAGTTCAACTTGGTATATTTACTATTCAGGAATTTTTTCCAAAATTAATTTTTTCGTGCAGTCACATTATTCTCGGTTACTTTCTAAAATTCTTCCGCCTTCGCTTCATCAAGGCCATATTATTCCAGTATCAATAACTGCTGTTGAAAATGCAATTAAGCAACTGAAATCTTCATCCATTGATATTGATGGTATTAGTGTAAATAATGTAAATCCAAAGTGTGTTGTTCTTTTATTTCATTTGCAGTTGTTGTTCCAAATGTGTTTAACATCTTTTCTGGTTCCGGATAGCTTTCTTTGTGGAAATGTCACCTCAATTCTAAAGTGGGGAAAACTCCCTTCTCAATGTTCATCTTATCGCCCTATAACCACTACGTGTAACTTGAGTAAAATCCTTGAATATATTTTAATTCCTCATTTAAATGAAAATATAAATTTCGGATCGAATCAATTCGGGTTTCAATCTGGTATTGGTTGTCAACATGCACACCGTGTTCTTTCTTCCACCCTTAAGAATAGCATGGCTGAGGGGTCGCCACTTTATATGTGTACTTTGGACCTTTCTAAAGCTTTTGACAATGTAGTTCACAGTCAAGCTTTTTTTTCGCTTTTTAATAATGGTGTAAATCTTTCAGTCATTTTTCTTCTTCGTTTTTGGCATGAGAATTCTTTCCTCCAAATCAATAAATCTGGATCTCCGTTTGTCCGTTTATGTCGAGGTGTCAAGTAGGGAGGGGTTTTATCACCTAGTATATTCAAAATGTGCATTTCTAGTATTTTAGATGAAATTAGATCAAATTATTTTATTGGACTTTCAGATGTTTCTTATCTTGCTTATGCAGATGACCTCTTACTTTTGTGTAAAAATAAGCAAGGTCTCTCGTTTATGGTCTCAAAAGTTTCACGTCTATTTTCTAATATTGGTCTTTCTCTTAAAGTTGAGAAATGTGAATTTCTAGTTTTTAATGGTCCGACTTCCTCTAATGCTCCCTTAGCTTTTCGCGATTTTTTTATACCCTTTGTTTCCGCCTTTCGGTGGTTGGGTATTACTGTTACGAATTTAATTTCTTGCCTACGGCAGTGCACTGTTCGTGATGTTCAAAAGAAAATTCAAATGGGCTATTCTAAGATAGTTGCTAATCGAGGGAAATATAATAGACTTGCACTCGGTAGACTATATGCTACATTCTGTGATCATTCTGTCCTTTATCTTTCTGGTCTTTATCCCCTTCTAAAGAAAAAAGATGTTAATCAGATTCGGACTTTTTATTTCAGATATTGTAAATTTTTACTTTTATCTCCCCCTTTGGTATAGCAATGGGAAGATAATTCGTAAGTTTGATGTCCCTGATATAAGTGCAAAGTTGGCCCTCCTGCATGGAAGGTTGTCGGAATCAGCTTTTTATCGTTTATCGCCTCATCATCCTTTGGTCCGTCTGTTCGGTTAATCTCATTGTAGTGTAGTATTTTTTCTATTGTAGTGTATTTTACTTGCAGTGTATTTCATTTTTTTTTTTTGTTACTCCACTAGTGCCATAACTTGTTATGATGTGGGTTATAAATAAATTATTATTATTATTATAGTTTTGTAATATCCCTTGTCTTGGATTAAAAATTTTTTTTAATTACTAATTATTTTTGGTTCTCAGTCATGTAAGTTCTCAGTAGTTGTCACACAATCTAATCGTATAAGATGTATTGTGAATAGCCGCTCTTCACAAACCTAAGCTATTCGCGGGTTTTCAATGTAATTTTGTCGACCTTTGGAGTCTATCAAATAAAAAAAAAAAACAGTTTTTCGACTGAAAGTAAGGAGCAACATTTCAAACCAAAACTGAAAAAAAATTATTACGTGTACGAAGGGGATCGCCCCCTCCTCAGCACCTTGCTTTCAACCCTAAAGTTTTTTAGTACTTTTGAAAAGGCTTCCTATTTTTCTAATTAACGACCGTTGTGTTTCAGGAGTCGTTCTTGAAGAATTGAGGCCAAATCCTAAGCTTAGCGTAAAGAGTGAGGCATTGAGGACGGGGCAATTCCCTTTATTCATATAATATTTTCTGTCCGTTTTGAGTTTTAATGTTGCTACTTACTTTCAGTTGAAAAAAGTTTTTTTTATTGAAAATCTGATCGTTTTTAAGTAATGCTAGAAAATCTGACCCACTTCCACGGTGAAAATTCACCCCTGACAATTACCCTTCACAGCTCCACGCATAAAATTGAGACGGAAAAGAGAAAGCAGGACATTTAGAAAGAAATTTGTGTAGGAATTCAGGCAAAATCTCCTAGTGTGTAACTACCCGTAACAAGCTCACCCACTGGAAACTTCCCTCCCCATAGAAAATTCCCCTTTGGATAAAAACCAGGAAAAAACTCCCCGCCCCCATCTGAAAATGTATACACACTTCACTATAACAAATACTATAACAAAATAGGCAAGTTTTATGTATTTCAACTGTGATGAATAAAAAGAATATCTCAAACTTTTCATCGGACAACTTTGGGAAAAAAGGGACGGTATGTGGGCCAGGTTGTCCTCCAATCTTTTAGGTAACTTAAAAAGGGCACTAGAACTCAATTTTCGTTCAAAAGACCCTTTTCATGATATTCTAGGACCACTGGTCGATACGATCACCCCTGGAGAAAATAAACAAACAAACAAATAAACACATATCTGTGGTATTTCTTCTGGTAATAAAATACAAAATTCCACATTTTATAGATAGGTCCTTAAAACCGCTACAGCAGGATTTTATGTTACGCTTAATCTGATGGGGTGAGTTTAGTTAAGATTCTAATGCTTCTAGAAAATCGTAATCAAAATTTTGAAGTAGCCATTTTGTTAAGCATAGTTGAAAGGCCGACAAACCATTTCTCTGGGGATGTCAACCCCTCCACAGCCTTCTGGGCAAGGATTGTAAGTTAAACAATTCTGGCATTGTTTAAATATAGTATTTTCTATTGATAAAGGTGGGAATAGTTGATCTTTACTGTCTAAAAATACAAAAGACATGCAGGCAAACTTTTCAGAAGATACTTCAGAGCCTACCTATTTACACCCTCCCAGGAAGCTCCCATATCCTTTAAATCTTTCTTAATGACATCTTCCACCCCAAACGAGGACGATCTGCTTTCCATTTAGCCCTAGACGGTTGGCCGAAAAGGACAATCTTCGACAATCTGTCATATTTCATCCAAAGAACTTGCCCTAACCATCTCAACCTTTCGTTCATTGTAGCCCATGAAATCAGGATTGAACCATATTTTTCGTACAGCCTACAGTTTGAAATACGGTCAGCCAGCCGGGTACTCAGAAAAATCCGTAGCCAATGTTTCTGGAAAACGTATGGTAAACCTTCATCCGCTTTTTGGAGCACCCATACTTCAAAGCCATATTTGACCTCGGTCATCAATGTACCTTTCAATATTCTAATCTTGGTTTGCAAACTTATCTTCCTATTCTTTCAAACTTTTTTTAACTGTGAAAAAATACCTTCTGGAGTCTACACTAAAGCGCTTAAACCGGCTTAAAACCGGACGGCAAGAAGTCCCTGGGACCTCCAGCATGAATCCCAACATGGGTTTCAGCGTGTGCTGACGCTCTTCTATCAACAAGAGTTGAAATCCTGGACAGACAGTCCCAAGCCTATTTTATCCGAATCATTATATATTCATACCAAAAATATTATTCATTTCACCCAATTATAGGTTTATTTCTGTCAGTCGACACACAAACATGACGTCACCCGACAGACAGACCCACACAAACACAGACAACTTAATAAACCTATACCAGTGGTCCTAGAATATCATGAAAAGGGTCTTTTGAACGAAAATTGAAAGTTCTAGTGCCCTTTTTAAGTGACCTAAAAGATTGAAGGACAACCTGGCCCACACACCGTCCCTTTTTTCCCAAAGTTGTCCGATGAAAAGTTTGAGATATTCTTTTTATTCATCACAGTTGAAATACATAAAACTTGCCTATTTTGTTATAGTATTTGTTATAGTGAAGTGTGTATACATTTTCAGGTGGGGGCGGGGAGTTTTTTCCTGGTTTTTATCCAAAGGGGAATTTTCTATGGTGAGGGAAGTTTCCAGTGGGTGAGCTTGTTACGGGTAGTTACACACTGGGAGATTTTGCCTGAATTCCTACACAAAATTTTTTCTAAATGTCCTGCTTTCTCTTTTCCGTCTCAATTTTACGTGTGGAGCTGTGAAGGGTAATTGTCAGGGGTGAATTTTCGTCGTGGAGGTGGGTCAGATTTTCTAGCATTACTTAAAAACGATCAGATTTTCAATAAAAAAAACTTTTTTCAACTGAAAGTAAGTAGCAACATTAAAACTCAAAACGGACAGAAAATATTATATGAATAAAGGGAATTGTCCCGTCCTCAATGCCTCACTCTTTACGCTAAGCTTAGGATTTGGCCCCAATTCTTCAAGAACGACTCCTGAAACACAACGGTCGTTTAATTAGAAAAATAGGAAGCCTTTTCAAAAGTACTAAAAAACTTTAGGGTTGAAAGCAAGGTGCTGAGGAGGGGGCGATCCCCTTCGTACACGTAATATTTTTTTTTCAGTTTTGGTTTGAAATGTTGCTCCTTACTTTCAGTCGAAAAACTGTTTTTTTGTTTATTTGATAGACTCCAAAGGTCGACAAAATTACATTGAAAACCCGCGAATAGCTTAGGTTTGTTAAGAGCGGCTATTCACAATACATCTTATACGATTAGATTGTGTGACAACTACTGAGAACTTACATGACTGAGAACTAAAACTAATTAGTAATTAAAAAAAATTTTTAATCCAAGACAAGGGATATTACAAAACTATAATAATAATAATAATTTATTTATAACCCACATCATAACAAGTTATGGCACTAGTGGAGTAACCAAAAAAAAAAAAATGTAATACACTGCAAGTAAAATACACTACAATAGAAAAAATACAACACTACAATGAGATTAACCGAACAGACGGACCAAAGGATGATGAGGCGATAAACGATAAAAAGCTGATTCCGACAACCTTCCATGCAGGAGGGCCAACTTTGCACTTATATCAGGGACATCAAACTTACGAATTATCTTCCCATTGCTATACCAAAGGGGGAGATAAAAGTAAAAATTTACAATATCTGAAATAAAAAGTCCAAATCTGATTAACATCTTTTTTCTTTAGAAGGGGATAAAGACCAGAAAGATAAAGGACAGAATGATCACAGAATGTAGCATATAGTCTACCGAGTGCACGTCTATTATACTTCCCTCGATTAGCAACTATCTTAGAATAGCCCATTTGAATTTTCTTTTGAACATCACGAACAGTGCACTGCCGTAGGTAAGAAATTAAATTCGTAACAGTAATACCCAACCACCGAAAGGCGGAAACAAAGGGTATAAAAAAAACTGCGACAAGCTAAGGGGGCATTAGAGGAAGTCGGACCATTAAAAACTAGAAATTCACATTTCTCAACTTTAAGAGAAAGACCAATATTAGAAAATAGACGTGAAACTTTTGAGACCATAAACGAGAGACCTTGCTTATTTTTACACAAAAGTAAGAGGTCATCTGCATAAGCAAGATAAGAAACATCTGAAAGTCCAATAAAATAATTTGATCTAATTTCATCTAAAATACTAGAAATGCACATTTTGAATATACTAGGTGATAAAACCCCTCCCTGCTTGACACCTCGACATAAACGGACAAACGGAGATCCAGATTTATTGATTTGGAGGAAAGAATTCTCTTTTATTTTTTGTCCCACATTTACAAAAAATGAACCAAGAAGACTTGAAATTTCTTCCGGTGATTTTATTGATTCTTTTTCACTTACTAGTTCTTTTATATGATGTATTTTTTCTGATTTATTTGGATCAATGACCGAATTAATTATTTGCCAGGTTTTCCTGGTGTTTCCATTTGCATTTTTAAAAGTCTTTTGAAAATATATTTCCTTTGCATTTCTTTTCAGCTGGTTTAACTTATTTCTATATTCTTTAAACTGGTGAAAATTCTTTTCAGACGGATCATGTAAATATTGTTTATAAAGATAGTAGGAGAAAGATACGGAACAAAAATGGTCGCACCAGGAAAAAATTGGTACAGAAATTATTTTTACACCACTGTGTTCAGAAAAGAGAGCTCTACAACATATCAAAAATCTAAATCTCCATCCCGTTGCGAAATTCCCTTTTTTTCACGTTTTTTGCGCCTATTTTTTAGATATTTCCAGAATCCGAGAATGAGGAACCGTGAAAAGAAAAGTAGTTTATTGATGGTTTCCCTTTTAAGAAACGATTGTTTTTGTGCTCTTTTATTAGACAGAAACATCACGTTTAATCATTTAATTCTTTTTTATGTTTTGTTTTTGTTTTTGTATGAAGTAAAAAAAAAAAAAAATAAAATAAAAATCAAGCGACACACGATCACGGGGTATTTTTCGAAGAGGAGCACGAATTTTTCGGTTCAGAATGAGGGTTTTCGTTGTAACATTCACCGACAGCTCACTTATTCCCAGTTCTCTTTTTTAGATGGCTGAGACCGCAGTTTTATGTCCCCTTTGTGAACGTTCAATAGACACCTCAGAATCGTCGGTACTGGCAGAAAAAGGAGCTACGGCGATCAATGAAGCTAGCAAAACGAGAGGTACCAGCATCTCTGTCGAGGCAGGGAACCAAGTCCATGTTGCTTGCAGAAAGACTTTCACAAACAAAATATACCTGTCGAAAATTGAGAATGAGAGACGACGAACCTTGCAATAAATGACGGAAGCAGAAAAAGTGGTACTCCGATCACGGACTCCAAGTTTCAACTTCCAAGAGTGTTGCTTTTTCTGCACTACAAGGATAAATCTCCACACTACCCACAGAAAAGGACATGAGTGGTACAAGGTTCGGACTAAAGACTTTGAAGAGAGCATAAAGGCAGTGTGCAAAAGCCGTGATGATGATTGGTCAAATAACGTTTTCCGCCGAATATGTGCAGTGTCAGACCTGCACACAGTTGACGCCATTTATCACGCAGCCTGTTCTTCTATGTTTCGATTAAATAAGAGCCTTCCAGCCAGATTTGCGACGCAAGAACTTTTTGGAATACTCGAAGATACTGAGCCAGATAAAAACGTCCAAAAAGGGGGAGGCCAGGTCACGATGAAAGATATCAGGCGTTTTTGAAGCTGGCTACTTTTTTCGAAGAAAATGACGAAGAACAGTATACAGTCAGTGAACTTGTTGTTAAAATGGGAGAGCTTTTGAATGGGACAGACCTTGAACCGTACTGTAACAAGTAATTGAAGAGCAAGCTTCTGGAATATTTCAGTGACCAGCTAGTATTTGCAACTATTGACGGTAAGGCTGACGTGGTGACATTCAAAGAAAAAGCATCAGCGATACTCCAGAATTTTTATTACTTGGACAAAACCGATAACGAAGAGAGTGAGAAAATCAAGCTTATTAGAGCAGCAGCAAAGATTATCAAAAGTGATATCAAAGGACTGCCAGGACGGAAGGAATCATATATGACCGCAAAGCAGATTTCTTCTGGAGAACAGCTGGAAGGCTCTCTACCTGATTGCCTAATGGTGTTCTTAGATGAAATATTCGTTGGAACCGATATTTCCTTCAAAATGCTTGCCATTGGCAATTCCATCGTTCAAGCAGCTCGCCCGCGTGCCCTCATTTGTCCACTGCAACTAGGCTTAGCAGTGCAACTGGATCACCATTTCAAGTCCAGATTTCTTATTGACACTTTACACAACCATGGATTCTGCTCCTCCTATGCTGAAGTCCAGAAATTTAAACGCTTTGCATCAGTCCATGATGAATCTAGCCTTGGAGGAGTTACCTCCGCACTTGCTGTGCAGCATGTAGCTGATAATGCAGATCACAATGTTTGCACGATGGACGGAAGAAACACTTTCCATGGGATGGCTCTGCTAGCAACAGTCACGCCTCCTCTCATTAAGAGCCGATCGCCCATTCTGAGAGTTGATGTTCCATTAGATGAAGTAGCCCAAAAAGGAAAAATTGCCATCTACCCTTACCACTTAAGTGAGACAGTGCTTTCAAAGGTGCAATATGAGAAGATCCCTGGCAAAAATGTCAACGACCCGTATGCTTCACTCGATCAGCTCTGGTTAGCTACCGGGTTCCTGAATGTCCCAAGGCCGAGCTGGAATGGATTCATGCAGTCAGTTTTCTCTAACCAAATACATCATGAAACGGGAAACCTTCGCAGCAAGGCAAGCGTCTTGTTTTTGCCCATGATTGACCTCCCGTCTAGCAACGAATCCTGCCTTTACTCAACCTTGCGCTTTGTAGCTTCGCAAGGCAGAACCTACGGATTCACACCTGTTCTCACATTTGACCAGCCGCTCTGGTGGAAGTCTATGAAGATCCTCAAGTCCGACACAACGAATGAGCTGAGTAGTATTGTTCTCAAGTTAGGCGGTTTTCATTTGATGATGAGTTTCGTCGGATGCATAGGACACCTCATGGAAGGTTCTGGTCTGAAAGAGGTTCTGGAAATGGTATACGTGACTGGTGCAGTGCCGCACATTCTTTCTGGAAAAGCGATTTCTAGAGATGTTCGAGCTCACATTCTCGTGAGCTCGGCCATATATGCTCATATCCTCGAAGAAGAGCAAGCGACGTTGACGTCTCTAGACGTGTCTACTGTCTTCGCTAACGTACTGGATGGATACCTCCCACCCGAAGATCTCAGTCATGATCCCCAGCTCAAGCAACTTGAAAACTTTCTCAAGCAGAGACGCCAAGACCTGCTGACTCAGAGAACTGCGAAGCTCTGGTTTCAGTATCTTGACATGGTTGGGATACTGCTTAAGTTCATACATGCCGAGAGACTAGGCCTGTGGGATTTGCACCTACAATCTGCAGTAGAGATGCTTCCGTTTCTAGCAGCATCTGGACATAACCTCTATGTCAAGTCGGTCTGGATGTACCAGCAAGAGATGGCTAAGCTTCAAACTAGTCACCCACCAATCTTCGAAGCATTTGAACAGGGAGGTCACACCAGTAGAAGATCAGAGCGACGCTGGGCTGGGCTCTCGGCAGATCTTGTCATCGAGCAGGAGTATATGAGAAGTCTGAAAACATCGGGCGGTCTTACAACTGGAGGTGGGATGACAGAACAGCAGAGTGCCATTTGGGTTCTGTCAAGACCAGCATGCCTGGAGATCAACCTCTTGATGCAAAATTTGACAAAAATTGGTTACTCGACAAGTGAGCAGCACCGCGACATGAGTTCCAGTAGAAAGGAGCGTGACTTCGACGATACCCAGAAGCTCGTTGGATACTTCGCAGAATCTTCTCCGTTCAGAGGTGACAATCAGCTTAGAAACATTGCCAACGGCATAACTTCTTGCCAAGATGTTAATGTTGACGAGGCCGATGTGGCTGGAAAGTTGATTCTAAGTAAGATGACGGGAAAAACCTTGAAGGAGCAAGTCTTCAATAAAAAAGACCAAGTGCACCTAATGAATGCCAAAAAGGCGGGGTCCTCTGTAGTAGCGCACAAAGATCCGGCGCTCCTTTTCCAGCGGTTTATAATAGTAGCCCAACGAACTGACCTCCGAGAAGAATACTTCAAATACGAACTTTGTACGATTCCTCCTTATCTTTTCGAAAGCGATGGCCTTATGAGAAAAGCAAATAAGCCAGAGCTTGCAAAAGCGATCTTTCTGGCTTGCGGGATTGAGACTCAGTCACCCTCAAGACCTGCTTCTGCGTGTAACATCGTCTTGGATGGTGGTTCTCTTCTACATCGAGTTCCATGGAAGGTAGGGTCAACCTTCAAGGTCATCTTTGCTTCATACGTCCATTACGTACAAGCAAGGTACCCTAGTGCTATCGTTGTGTTTGATGGATATGAAGGTGGTCCAGCAATCAAAGATGCTACCCATTTACGTCGAGCAAGGATGGTTGGCCGCCAAGTCTTTTTCACCGAAGAGATGACCCTCTGCATGAAGAAAGAAGAGTTTCTTTCATGTAAGACAAACAAAGGACGTTTCCTGAAGCTGCTCGGCAACCATATGGAAGCCGTTGGTTTCCGAATTTTCCACTCGGAAGGAGACGCCGACGTTCTGATTGTAGAAAAAGCCGTAGAAGCTGCTAGTCTTACAGACACAATCGTGGTTGCTGATGATACTGACATCTTGGTTCTTCTGATCAGTCGATCAGATTCACGTTCCGGGCGTTTATATTTCTCACCTGAAGCTAAGTTTGGCGGTAAGTTCAGCTTGGGATATTAGTGAGATGAAGCAGAAGCTAGGAACAGATGTCAGCAATCTGATACCGTTCTGTCATACCGTGCTGGGTTGTGACACAACCTCTCACCTTTACGGAATAGGAAAGGGCAAAGCCGTTCAGCTGCTACTTTCCAACAAGTTTCAGGGACAGCGCTGCTATATTTGGCGACAATCTCGCATCGCTTGACGATATTGTGGCAGCAGGAGAGCGAGCATTGTTGATACTGTACGGTTGCCCTGATGTTTCGAACCTGGACACTGCCAGAAAGCTAATCTTTCACAGAAAAGTGAGCACTGCCCCCACTTTCGTGCATCCACAAGAACTGCCACCGACTCAGGCAGCAGCGAAGTACCACTCGCTACGTGTCTACTGCCAAGTTCAAATCTGGCTCGGGAACCCAGTAGACCCTTTACGCCTGGGATGGAAACTGCAGGATAACGAAGTTTTTGCGCCAATAAAAACAGATCTCCCTGCCGCTCCGTCTCAGCTGCTGAAAATTATCAAATGCTCGTGTCGTATTGACGGCTGTGATAGTGAAAAGTGTACCTGTAAGAAAAACGGACTTGAGTGTACTATAGCCTGCCGTACCTGTAAGGGAAGCTCGTGCAACAATTCGAAGTTTCAAGAAGAAGAACTTAGTGAAGAAGAATAACAGTTAACTGTGATGATGAAAAATCTAGTTCCTGTATTTTGATGATGTGCAATTTTTATATATTTGAAAAATAAGATAAAAGCTTTTCTCTGAACACATTAAGTTAGAACCTACCTTGTCTCATGGTGTTTGGCGCTGAGGTGTTTCGTCATTCCTGTTTATTGTTGTTTAGTCTTTTTTTTTCTAAGCCTTTCGTTTACATAGCCAAATAGACTACAACGCTGGTAAGATTTTTTTCCCCAAAGACACAGTTTTTTTCCCCATTTTTTTTTGCTGATACATATTTTTCTATTGGTCAGGTAACAAAATGAGTATCAGAAATGAATTCAGAGCCAAAAGCTGATCTAAAAAGATGTGTAAAACATTATAATTTACGTTTTTAGTTTTTTTCCCGGTTTTTGAGAAAATAAATAAGAAAACATTAAAAAAAAACAATTTCGCATCGAGCTAGAGATTTAGATTTTTGATATGTTGTTAAGCATTTTTTTCCGGTCCGGATGGTGAAGAAACCATTTCTGTACCAATTTTTTCCTGGTCAAAACTTATTTTTCTCCTACTAAGAGTCTTGCGGCTGTTAACAGAAACGAGAAGTCCCCGTGTCATCCATGGTTTTCTGGGCAAATGCTTACGCTTTGGCTCCTTCAACACAGGACAGTGGTAATTATAACTGCTAGTAATTAAATCAATAAATGCCGAATACGCTGAATCTGAATCAACGTGGGCTTGAAAAAAATTTTCCCACTGAATACAATTTAAGCTTAGTACCAGATTTGCAATATTTTTTTCTGATTCATCTCGCCGATTAAGCCTGTAATTCGGTTCTGACTTTATCTTACTTTTATCCGTCACTACATCAGTGAAAGTAGCGAAATGATCTGACGTTTCAAATAATAGCACTTCTACGAACTTTCTAACAATATTTTGGTGAGATACAAATATATTATCAATCAGAGTCTTGGACGTTGGAGTTACCCTTGTGGGTATTCGGACTATTGGCAGGTAACCATATGACATACAGTTTTGAAGAAATAAGAGATTTTTGTTATTTTTTAACGATAGTAGATCCATATTAAAATCCCCAAGCATTATTACCGGGTACAGATGACACTTCAACTTTGACAAAAGCTTTTCTAGCTCATCCATAAATATTTCCGTATCACCTGACGGGCTATGATATACCAACACCATTAGAATTTCCTGATGATTTAAAATCCCCAAGCATTATTACCGGATACTGATGACACTTCAACTTTGACAAAAGCTTTTCTAGCTCATCCATAAATATTTCCGTATCACCTGACGGGCTATGATATACCAACACCATTAGAATTTCCTGATGATTTAATTTTACCTTGAGACAGAATGACTCAAATATTTCTTCAACACGAATATTAAAATCAGGTATTAGCGAATAATCAAGTCCTTGTCGCACATAATACGCTAGACCACCTTTCCTTAGCTTTTGACGGTTTAATACTTCTAACGAGAAACCTGTAATATCAAGCATTTTCCTATCCAAACTCTCTGTAAGGAACGTTTCTGTCAGCGCTAGAACATCAAATTGATTATTTCTACTAACAACTTCAGATATTTGATCATATGCTGTCTGTAATGACTGACAATTTAAGTGACCAACCCTTAAGTCCGACTTATTTACCTTTTTCGAGCACTCACTTACATATCTGCATGATATAATATCTACCAATAATTCACTCTGTTCTTTGTCATCTTCACCTAGCGTTGTGTTTATCAAAGAATCTAGGCACAGAGGATTTTTTTAAAACTGTTCTAGTCGATTCATCTGTATAACGCACTAAATGAACTAATTAATTAATCACTGACACAATGCAATTACTCCCTGTCTTGTTACATTACTGGTTGAGAAGGATCGGGCAATGCAATTATTGATCAATTATTTGATCAAGCGATTCTCGAAGCGAAGTTGCGTTACTCGAGACAGTTCCACCAAGATCCGGATTTTGAACCATTTCTTTTAGTGGTTTTGCCACTGCGGGCCTTTTGTCGGTTTCGGTCACTTCATAACCAGCATCGTATTCCATCAGGGACCCAGCAGTAACAATTGCGAGTTCGTTTTTACCTCCGTAGCAGAGTACTTGGTACTTAACTTGACCGTCCTTAATTGGTATAACTTTTATTATCTTCACGGGCCAGCTTTTGTAGTGTGTAAATCTGCAAAACACTGTTTCACCAATTGTGAGACAAAGGCTAGGTGAAGTAGAGTTGACCGAATAGAGTGAGAGGATATGAGGATAAAACAATAATTCCAGATAGGATAGAATTGCCCCTTTTCAATGAATAAGGCCGTTTAAATCCGTTTCAATAAGAGTTCCACTAGATACAAAACAAGCAAAAATCTAAAATTTCCTATTTGAACGAAAACCATCTACAAAGTTTAACTAAATTTTCTGTACCATCCCCTCCAAAAATATAATTTATACATAAATGAACAAATATATTTTTAATATATTTAGCTGTTTGGGTGACGCTTCGCACCCACCCCGCGCGTAAGTCGTTACGCACCGTATTAGTTACGTGCCATTGTAGTTGTGTCCCTGAGTCCCACCTATGAATATAGATATATATTTATATTTTTTTAACTACGTAAAACTTACAAATATACAACATGCTTCAAATAGATTGTCAAGTTTACAGACTCTTGAACATGCAACATATAATTGTCCATGGGAAAAACAACCCGTATTTAGATCTATACCTCATTATTCTAATGATTGCCCTTGAGCTTTGTTGATGGTGATTGCTAATCGAAAATTCCCTGTGTCCCCGTCTTTGAGTGTCCCGGTTGTCATTCATATTCCCTGTGTCCATTTATATTCCCTGTGTCCCGGTCGTCATTTGCGTTCCGGTGTCCCAGTCTGTAATTTCTCTTTGAGTGTCCCGGTCGTCATTTATATTCCCTGTGTCCCGGTCGTCATTGAGCTTTGTTGATGGTGATTGCTAATCGAACATTCCCTGTGTCCCGGTCGTCATTTCTATATCCCCCTGTGCCCCCGGCTTCCCCTTTGTAGTTGTGTCCCTGTGTCCCGGTTGTCATTTCCCTGTGTCCCGGTCGTTATTTGTGTCCCGGTGTCCCAGTCTGTAATTTCTCTTTGAGTGTCCCGGTTGTCATTTATATTACCTGTGTCCCGGTGTCCCAGTCGTCATTTGTGTCCCGGTCTGTAATTTCGTCAGTGGACAAACATGACGTCAGTCGACAAACAACCACATGACGGCATAATACTCAATCCTTAGAATGACGTCAGTCAACAAACAAACATGACGTCAGTCAACACACAAACAAACAACTTATTTACATATATATAGATATATACATTTATTTTTGTAGAACCTACAACTCAGAAGTAGGCATTTATAAATCCTAAATTTTAAAGACATACCTATTCTAGACAGTAATTTATCTCTCAACTGACATCTTTTGATCAAAGTACTTGTACCACTGAATTCCAGCAGACCCATAATTATTCAGTGAAAATACATTTGCCATTGATTTCATATTAGCTTATGGAACAAAAACCAGTTTTTTGACGTAGCGCCTAAGCGTACCACTTTTCGAAAGGGTCCTTTTTGGTTTAGAACCGGCATGTCATCACATTCCTATTAGCTATGAAGCAAAACAAGTTTTGTGACGTCAGGCCTTAAATGTGCCCGTATTTGACAAATGTATGTTTTTTTAATCAAGTCGGCATGGCCGCAAAAACCTGTTTTGTAATATGTCATAAGCGGCTGTCCCTGGATTCGACCGACCCTAATATATATAGATTTTCACTCTTTTTTCATGAAGTGAGTCAATCTGTTGGCCTCAATGGGCTTCATGACTGCATCCAATCCGTGTTATAGTCTGGATATATGCATTATATTCGCTTTTGCTGCGAAACAAAATTGGTCTCCCAACTTAAATTTACTCAAAGACAAAATTTCATTTTCTCTGATATGCAGTCAGTTTCCTTCTCACGATTGTGTGAATCATATATACTAGTACTGGTAGGTATGTGTTGTGTATTACAACCAATCAGTTGTGTATAACTGTATATTGTAGGGATGGAGGGCGAGTGGGGCTTCGTTGTATTCTGTGCGGTTATGTGAGATAGAGCGTGGGGGTGAGTGAACTGAGGTGTTGATAGGGTTAGATCGCTGATGACGTGTTGCGAGCAGTGTCTTCATCGGCTGCGTGGTGTGTGGTAAGGGTGCTTTCGTACTACGAGCAGAGCCGAGCGGAATGGAGCTCAGCGGCGCAGTTGGAAATTCACATGTAAGCAGAGTGGCGAACTTCACAACGAACCATTCGCTATCGAGGATTTCGTGTGCTTTTAACACCACCTACAAGCTGTTTTTCCTGTAGAAATTATTTTATTTATTTTACTCTTATGTTTTCAGATATGGAAAATACAAAGAAAAGAAAAGTAGACAGTGAGTGTCGTCAGTTCAATGACGAATGGAAAATAAAGTACTTTTCTTGTGACAGCAAATGATAAAACTTTATGCCTCACTAGCTATTGGGGTGGTGCACCACCCCAACACCTAGTTGGTGGGGGCGCGCTCCCCAAGCCCCCCTCGCGCGTAAGTCGTTACGTGCCATATTATTTACGCGCCATTGTAGTTGTGTCCCTGTGACCCTCCTGTGAATATAGATATATCTATATATATAAAAATAAGTTGTCTGTCTGTGTGTCTGTCTGTGGATCAGGTGACGTCATGTTTCTGTGTTGACTGACGTCATGAAATTAGTTGTCGTCATTTTTGCTTTGACGGTGACGTCATTAACGGTATTTAAGACATTTGTTCACGGAAAAATGTTTAATTGTAAAATGACTGAAGAACCTACAATGGCAACAGCCGAGGAAGCTGCTCAAAGAGTTTATGCCAAAAAACTTGCTGCTGATAGAGAAAGTAAGAAAAGAAAGCGTTCCGAGGAATCACAAGAACAGCAGGAAAACAGGCTTGCGGCTAAAGAACGCAAAACCGCGCAGTTAGATGAAAATCCACCTGGACAGCGAGAGTCAAAACATATCAAAACTGAAAATGATAGCGAAGATGATTGGGTTTGGGATTTTGACTTGGATAAGGTCATCAATGCCTACCAGATTTAAGTTAAAAAAACAAAGGTTCGTCGATATGTACTTCATAGTGACGCTGAAAAATAAAGAAGAAAAAGAAAACTGAAAAAAAAAAGGTAAAAAACTAAAAAAAAACTAAAAAGAAAAAACACTCAAAGAGAAATTACAGACCGGGACACAAATGACGACCGAGACAGAGCGAATATAAGTGACGACCGGGAACCTCAAAGAGAAATTACAGACTGGGACACCCGGACACAAATCACGACCGGGACACAGGGAATATAAATGACGACCGGGACACAGGGACAAAACTACAACGGGGACGCCGGGGGCACAGGCGGGATATATAAATGACGAACGGGACACAGGGATTGTTCGAATAGAAATTACAGACCGGGACACCGGGACACAAATGACGACCGGGACACCGGGACACAGGGAATATAAATGACGACCGGGACAATCAAAGAGAAATTACAAACTGGGACACCGGGACACAAATGACGACCGGGACACAGGGAATAAAAATGACGACCGGGACGCAGGGACACATGATTATAATAATGAGGTATAGATCTGAATACGGATTGTTTTTCCCATGGACAATTATATGTTGCATGTTCAAGAGTCAGTAAACCTGACAATCTATTTATATGCACAGACAATGGGACAGCGAAGAATGTTGTATATTCGCATGTTTTACGTAGTTAAAAACATATATTTATATCTATCTCTATTCACAGGTGGTACACAGGGACACAACTACAATGGCGCGTAACGACTTAAGCGCGCGGTTTGCTTGGGGGGCGCGAAGCGCCCCACCAACTAGGTGTTGGGGTGGCGCGAAGCGCCACCCCAACAGCTAGTATATATATATATATATATATATATATATATATATATATATATATATATATATATATATATATATATATATATATGTATATATATATATATATATATATATATATATATATATATATATATATATATATATATATATATATATATATATATATATATATATAATATATATATATATATATATATATATTATATATATAAAATATATATATATATATATTTTTTTATATATATATATATATATACATATATATATATATATATATATATATATATATATATATTTATATATATATATATATATATATATATATATATATATATATATATATATATATATATATATATATATATATGTATATATACATATATATATATATATATATATATATATATATATATATATATATATATATATATATATATATATATATATATATATATATATATATATATATATGTTTTTAACTACGTAAAACTTGCGAATATACAACATTCTTCACTGTCCCATTGTCTGTGCATATAAATAGATTCTCAGGTTTATCGACTCTTGAACATGCAACATATAATTGTCCATGGGGAAAACAATCCGTATTCAGATCTATACCTCATTATTCTAATGATTGCCCTTGAGCTTTGTTGATGGTGATTGCTAATCGAACGTTCCCTATGTCCCCGTCGTCATTTATATATCCCCCTGTACCCCCCAGCGTCCCTGTTGTAGTTGTGTCCCTGTGTCCCGGTTGTCATTTATATGTCGTCATAGTTACGCGCCATTGTAGTTGTGTCCCACCTATGAATATAGATAGATATTTATATTTTTTTAACTACGTAAAACTTGCAAATATACAACATGCTTAAAATAGATTGTCAGGTTTACCGACTCTTGAACATGCAACATATAATTGTCCATGGGAAAACAACCCGTATTCAGATCTATACCTCATTATTCTAATGATTGCCCTTGAGCTTTATTGATGGTGATTGCTTATCGAAAATTCCCTGTGTCCCCCGTCTTTGAGTGTCCCGGTCGTCATTTATATTCCCTGTGTCCATTTATATTCCCTGTGTCCCGGTCGTCATTTGTTTCTCGTTGTCCCAGTCTGTAATTTCTCTTTGAGTGTCCCGGTCGTCATTTATACTCCCTGTGTCCCGGTCTTCATTGAGTTTTGTTGATGGTGACTGCTAATCGAACATTCCCTGTGTCCCGGTCGTCATTTCTATATCCCCCTGTGCCCCCTGACTTCCCCTTTGTAGTTGTGTCCCTGTGTCCCGGTTGTCATTTCCCTGTGTCCCGGTTGTTATTTGTGTCCCGGTGTCCCAGTCTGTAATTTCTCTTTGAGTGTCCCGGTTGTCATTTATATTCCCTGTATCCGGTGTCCCGGTCGTCATTTGTGTCCCAGTCTGTAATTTCGTCAGTGGACAAACATGACGTCAGTCGACAAACAACCACATGACGGCATAATACTCAATCCTTAGAATGACGTCAGTCAACAAACAAACATGACGTCAGTCAACACACAAACAAATAACTTATTTACATATATATAGATATCTACATTTATTTTTGTAGAACCTACACCTCAGAAGTAGGCATTTATAAATCCTAAATTTAAAAGACATACCTATTCTAGACAGTAATTTATCTCTCAACTGCCATCTTTTGATCAAAGTACTTGTACCACTGAATTCCAGCAGACCCATAATTATTCAGTGAAAATACATTTGCCATTGATTTCATATTAGCTTATGGAACAAAAACCAGTTTTTTGACGTAGCGCCTAAGTGTACCACTTTTCGAAAGGGTCTTTTTTGGCTTAGAACCAGCATGTCATCACCTTCCTATTAGCTATGAAGCAAAACAAGTTTTGTGACGTCAGGTCTTAAATGTGCCCGTATTTGACAAATGTATTTTTAATCAAATCGGCATGGCCGCAAAAAACCTGATTTGTAACATGTCATAAGCGGCTGTCCCAGGATTCGACCGACCCTAATATATATAAAATAAGATAAGATAAGATATTTATTTCAAAAAATCACTATCAAAAGCCCTCAAAGGGCCGAATTCGGACTTCGGAGATTTTCACTCTTTTTTCATGAAGTGAGTCAATCTGTTGGCCTCAATGGGCTTCATGACTGCATCCAATCCGTGTTATAGTCTGGATATATGCATTATATTCGCTTTTGCTGCGAAGCAAAATTGGTCTCCCAACTTAAATTTACTCAAAGACAAAAACATCTGCCAAGCATCTAATCCCACTAAAATTTTATTTGACAATCCTTTCCTTAACTCCGCCTGTCATTGTCATAGATAATGCCAGCCTGTCCCAAGCCAGGATGAAGGAGGAGGGTTGGGCGACAGGTTTGCTACCTGTCCCTGTAAAAAAAAAACCAGCAACGGAAACGTCGATAAATGCCTCGGATGAATTATCTTCCCCCCTGATAACGAACCCAGCACGCCCCCGGACACGATTATTGACTGCGAAACAACCAACAAAAATTGGCTTCTGGAACGTGAGAACTATGAGTCAGTTATCGAAAACTGAGCAAGTTCTCAGAGAGATGAAACAATATAATATTGACATACTAGCCCTAAGTGAAATACGTTGGAAAGGTGTAGGCCAAGAAACACTAGATCATGGATATGTACTGTTATATAGCGGAGAGGACAACCATCATCAGGCAGGTGTAGGACTTATGATGTCCCCTGCAGCATACCGAACAATGCTGAAATGGACTCCAATAAACGAAAGGATCTTGTTTGCACGATTTGCTACAACACACACTAAGCTTTCTGTCATTGTATGCTATGCTCCAATATTGACATACTAGCCCTAAGTGAAATACGTTGGAAAGGTGTAGGCCAAAAAACACTAGATCATGGATATGTACTGTTATATAGCGGAGAGGACAACCATCATCAGGCAGGTGTAGGACTTATGATGTCCCCTGCATTATACCGAACAATGCTGAAATGGACTCCAATAAACGAAAGGATCTTGTTTGCACGATTTGCTACAACACACACTAAGCTTTCTGTCATTGTATGCTATGCTCCTACCAATGAGGCGGATGATGATGTCAAAGATAGCTTCTATGAAACCTTGCAAGCTGTCACCAAAGACATCCCCAAACATGATGTTCTATGTGTTGTTGGTGATCTGAATGCCAAAGTAGGAGCCGATCGCAAGTACTGTCCGGAAGTCCTAGGACCGCATGGACTTGGCCAGATTAACGAAAATGGTGCATTACTAGTAGACTTCGCGCTAAGTAATGACCTTGTCGTTGGTGGGACACTCTTTGAGCATAAAAATGTGCACAAGTACACATGGACATCTCCAGACGGTTCAACGCGAAACCAGATCGACCATTTACTGATCGCCCGAAGGTGGCGTACAAGCCTGTTAGACGTGCGTGGGTATAGAGGAGCAGACGCCCAGTCGGATCACATGCTCATGATCGCCCACTTACAGATCAAACTACTTGCCCAAAAAAAGACACAGCAAGATCTGAAGAAACTGTACGACACGGACAAGCTACAGGATCAAAAAATCCGCAGAGATTTCTGTATCTCTGTATGGAACAAATTTGATGCCTTGCCTGTTGAGGCAAATGACTCAGAAAGTGTCGAAGAGAAATGGGAAAAAATAAAAAGTGCATACACGAAGATTGCCGCAGAAAAGCTAGGTTTCCGAAAGAAACCAAAGGAAAGGTGGATCTCTGACACAACATGGAACTGATTGACGAACGATAGGCACTTAAGCAAGCCATGCTCATAGATACTACAAGGTGTTCAGAGCTGGCAACAAAACAATTATACAAAGAAAAAGATAAAGAGGTAAAAAAGAGTGCAAGAAAGGACAAGAGACAGTTCCTTGAAAAGAAAGCAGCTTTAGCTGAAGAAGCTGCTAGGAAGGGTGACTCCAAGACTGTCTACCGATTGACAAATGAGATGGTAGGAAAACAAAGCAGCCGAATCACCCTTGTCAAGGACGAAAATGGATCAATTATATCTGATCGAGAAAAAATTGACGAGAGATGGGCTTCCCATTTCGAAAAACTTCTGAACAGACCGAGAACTTGCGACCAAGCTAACGTACCTGATATCCCTTTTATGTATCTAGACATCAATACAGATCCTCCGAATGCTGAGGAGATCATGCATGCAGCAAAGAAGTTAAAAATGGACGAGCCCCGGGTATTGATGGCATCTCAGCAGAAATGCTGAAGTACTCAATTAGTACCTGCATATCCATTTGGCTTTCTCTCTTCACCAAAATATGGACCTTAGTGAAGGTCCCAAGAGATTAGAGCAGAGGCATTATAGTCAAACTCTTCAAAAAGGGAGATTTGATGAACTGCCATAACTGGAGAGGTATCAATCTTCTCCCTGTCTCATCCAAACTATTAGCCTCCATCATTTTGTAACGTCTGCGGAAAGCACTAGACGCAACTCTACGAGAAGAGCAGCATGGTTTCAGAACTGGGAGATCCTGTTCTGATCTAATATTTGTACTGAGAATGCTTGTCGAAGAATCAAAAGAATGGAACAAGAAGCTCTACCTCCTATTCATTGACTTTGAAAAGGCATTTGACTCAGTTGACAGAGATTGCTTGTGGAGAGTTTTGAAATACTACGGAATTCCCGAGAAAATAGTAGATATGATTATAGCGCTTTATGAAGAATCGGAATGTTGCGTAAAGACCGAAAACGGTGCAACCAGATTTTTCAAGATCATGTCTGGTGTTCGTCAAGAATGTGTACTTAATAATAATGGATTATGCCCTGAGATTCACATCGGGCTACGGGGTAAAAGTAAGCAACAAACAACTGTTTGATCTGGACTTTGCGGACGACGTTGTCCTTCTCGAAGAGTCTAAAGAACGTATATATATATATATATATATATATATATATATATATATATATATATATATATATATATATATATATATCTATATTCATAGGTGGGTCACAGGGACACAACTACAATGGCGCGTAACTAATATTGCACGTAACGACTTACGCGCGATGGGGGCTTGGGAAGCGCGCCCCCACCAACTAGGTGTTGGGGTGGTACACCACCCCAATAGCTAGTGAGGCATAAAGTTTTATCATTTGCTGTCACAAAAAAGTACTTTATTTTCCATTCGTCATTGAACTGACGACACTCACTGTCTACTTTTCTTTTCTTTGTATTTTCCATATCTGAAAACATAAGAGTAAAATAAATAAAATAATTTCTAGAGGAAAAACAGCTTGTATGTGGTGTTAAAAGCACACGAAATCTTCGATAGCGAATGGTTCGTTGTGAAGTTCGCCGCTCTGCTTACATGTGAATGTCCAACTGCACCACTGAGCTCCATTCCGCTCGGCTCTGCTCGTAGTACGAAAGCACCCTAACCACACACCACGCAGCCGATGAAGACTCTGCTCACAACACGTCATCAGCGATCTAACCCTATCAAAACCTCAGTTCACTCACCCCAACGCTCTATCTCACATAATCGCACAGCATACAACGAAGCCCCACTCGCCCTCCATCCCTACAATATACAGTTATACACAACTGATTGGTTGTAATGCACAACACATACCTACCAGTACTAGTATATATGATTCACACAATCGCGAGAAGGAAACTTACTGCATATCAGAGAAAATGAAATTTTGTCTTTGAGTAAATTTAAGTTGGGAGACCAATTTTGTTTCGCAGCAAAAGCGAATATAATGCATATATCCAGACTATAACACGGATTGGATGCAGTCATGAAGCCCATTGAGGCCAACAGATTGATTCACTTCATGAAAAAAGAGTGAAAATGTATATATATTAGGGTCGGTCGAATCCTGGGACAGCCGCTTATGACATATTACAAAACAGGTTTTTGCGGCCATGCCGACTTGATTAAAAAAACATACATTTGTCAAATACGGGCACAATTAAGACCTGACGTCACAAAACTTGTTTTGCTTCATAGCTAATAGGAAGGTGATGACATGCCGGTTCTAAACCAAAAAGGACCCTTTCGAAAAGTGGTACGCTTAGGCTCTACGTCAAAAACTGGTTTTTGTTCCATAAGCTAATATGAAATCAATGGCAAATGTATTTTCACTGAATAATTATGGGTCTGCTGGAATTCAGTGGTACAAGTACTTTGATCAAAAGATGGCAGTTGATAGATAACTTACTGTCTAGAATAGGTATGTCTTTTAAATTTAGGATTTATAAATGCCTACTTCTGAGTTGTAGGTTCTACAAAAATAAATGTAGATATCTATATATATGTAAATAAGTTGTTTGTTTGTGTGTTGACTGACGTCATGTTTGTTTGTTGACTGACGTCATTCTAAGGATTGAGTATTATGCCGTCATGTGGTTGTTTGTCGACTGACGTCATGTTTGTCCACTGACGAAATTACAGACCGGGACACAAATGACGACTGGGACACCGGGACACAGGTAATATAAATGACAACCGGGACACTCAAAGAGAAATTACAGAATGGGACACCGGGACACAAATAACGACCGGGACACAGGGAAATGACAACCGGGACACAGGGACACAACTACAAAGGGGAAGCCGGGGGCACAGGGGGATATAGAAATGACGACCGGGACACACGGAATGTTCGATTAGCAATCACTATCAACAAAGCTCAATGACGACCGGGACACAGGGAATATAAATGACGACCGGGACACTCAAAGAGAAATTACAGACTGGAACACCGGAACGCAAATGACGACCGGGACACAGGGAATATAAATGGACACAGGGAATATAATTGACGACCGGGACACTCAAAGACGGGGGACACAGGGAATTTTCGATTAGCAATCACCATCAACAAAGCTCAAGGGCAATCATTAGAATAATGAGGTATAGATCTAAATACGGGTTGTTTTTCCCATGGACAATTATATGTTGCATGTTCAAGAGTCGGTAAACCTGACAATCTATTTGAAGCATGTTGTATATTTGAAAGTTTTACGTAGTTAAAAAAATATAAATATATATCTATATTCATAGGTGGGACTCAGGGACACAACTACAATGGCACGTAACTAATATGGTGCGTAACGACTTACGCGCGGGGGGGGGGGGGGGTGCGAAGCGTCACCCAAACAGCTAAATATATTAAAAATATATTTGTTCATTTATGTATAAATTATATTTTTGGAGGGAATGGTACAGAAAATTTAGTTAAACTTTGTAGATGGTTTTCGTTCAAATAGGAAATTTTAGATTTTTGCTTGTTTTGTATCTAGTGGAACTCTTATTGAAACGGATTTAAATGGCCTTATTCATTGAAAAGGGGCAATTCTATCCTATCTGGAATTATTGTTTTATCCTCATATCCTCTCACTCTATTCGGTCAACTCTACTTCACCTAGCCTTTGTCTCACAATTGGTGAAACAGTGTTTTGCAGATTTACAAACTACAAAAGCTGGCCCGTGAAGATAATAAAAGTTATACCAATTAAGGACGGTCAAGTTAAGTACCAAGTACTCTGCTACGGAGGTAAAAACGAACTCGCAATTGTTACTGCTGGGTCCCTGATGGAATACGATGCTGGTTATGAAGTGACCGAAACCGACAAAAGGCCCGCAGTGGCAAAACCACTAAAAGAAATGGTTCAAAATCCGGATCTTGGTGGAACTGTCTCGAGTAACGCAACTTCGCTTCGAGAATCGCTTGATCAAATAATTGATCAATAATTGCATTGCCCGATCCTTCTCAACCAGTAATGTAACAATACAGGGAGTAATTGCATTGTGTCAGTGATTAATTAATTAGTTCATTTAGTGCGTTATACAGATGAATCGACTAGAACAGTTTTAAAAAAATCCTCTGTGCCTAGATTCTTTGATAAACACAACGCTAGGTGAAGATGACAAAGAACAGAGTGAATTATTGGTAGATATTATATCATGCAGATATGTAAGTGAGTGCTCGAAAAAGGTAAATAAGTCGGACTTAAGGGTTGGTCACTTAAATTGTCAGTCATTACAGACAGCATATGATGAAATATCTGAAGTTGTTAGTAGAAATAATCAATTTGATGTTCTAACGCTGACAGAAACGTTCCTTACAGAGAGTACGGATAGGAAAATGCTTGATATTACAGGTTTTCTCGTTAGAAGTATTAAACCATCAAAAGCTAAGGAAAGGTGGTCTAGCGTATTATGTGCGACAAGGACTTGATTATTCGCTAATACCTGATTTTAATATTCGTGTTGAAGGAATATTTGAGTCATTCTGTCTCAAGGTAAAATTAAATCATCAGGAAATTCTAATGGTGTTGGTATATCATAGCCCGTCAGGTGATACGGAAATATTTATGGATGAGCTAGAAAAGCTTTTGTCAAAGTTGAAGTGTCATCAGTGCCCGGTAATAATGCTTGGGGATTTTAAATCATCAGGAAATTCTAATGGTGTTGGTATATCATAGCCCGTCAGGTGATACGGAAATATTTATGGATGAGCTAGAAAAGCTTTTGTCAAAGTTGAAGTGTCATCAGTACCCGGTAATAATGCTTGGGGATTTTAATATGGATCTACTATCGTTAAAAAATAACAAAAATCTCTTATTTCTTCAAAACTGTATGTCATATGGTTACCTGCCTATAGTCCGAATACCCACAAGGGTAACTCCAACGTCCACGACTCTGATTGATAATATATTTGTATCTCACCAAAAAATTGTTAGAAAGTTCGTAGAAGTGCTATTATTTGAAACGTCAGATCATTTCGCTACTTTCACTGATGTAGTGACGGATAAAAGTAAGATAAAGTCAGAACCGAATTACAGGCTTAATCGGCGAGATGAATCAGAAAAAAATATTGCAGATCTGGTACTAAGCTTAAATTGTATTCAGTGGGAAAATTTTTTTCAAGCCCACGTTGATTCAGATTCAGCGTATTCGGCATTTATTGATTTAATTACTAGCAGTTATAATTACCACTGTCCTGTGTTGAAGGAGCCAAAGCGTAAGCATTTGCCCAGAAAACCATGGATGACACGGGGACTTCTCGTTTCTGTTAACAGCCGCAAGACTCTTTATAAACAATATTTACATGATCCGTCTGAAAAGAATTTTCACCAGTTTAAAGAATATAGAAATAAGTTAAACCAGCTGAAAAGAAATGCAAAGGAAATATATTTTCAAAAGACTTTTAAAAATGCAAATGGGAACACCAGGAAAACCTGGCAAATAATTAATTCGGTCATTGATCCAAATAAATCAGAAAAAATACATCATATAAAAGAGCTAGTAAGTGAAAAAGAATCAATAAAATCACCGGAAGAAATTTCAAGTCTTCTTGGTTCATTTTTTGTAAATGTGGGACAAAAAATAAAAGATAAACTGTCGAATGCAAAATCAAAAAGAAAACTAATGACACAGGTAACACCTCCAAAACTAAAGAAACAAGAGATAATGGCAGAAATTCAAAAATTTCCGTCTGTTACATGTGATGAAGTAAAAAATGCATTTGTGAAATTAAAGGGACAAGGTCAACGGGCCTAGATGGGCTTTCTTTGCAACTAATACGAAAAGTACAACCACCAATCATTGAGCCTCTTACGGTCCTTACAAACAGAAGTCTTGATGAAGGTATTTTCCCTGCCAAATTAAAAGAATCCAAATTAATTCCACTTTTTAAAGGAGGAGATCCAACAGTAATTGATAACTATCGACCAAGTAGCTTACTTCCAATTTTTTCGAAAATATATGAAAAGCTTGCTGCAAAAAGACTATATGAATACTTTGAAGCTAATAAAATTCTTTCTGATAAACAATATGGATTTCAGAAAAACAGATCCACTGAACTCGCAATTACGGATCTTATAATGAATTTAAAATCGGCGCAAGATGATGGTTTATATTTTCTGGCGATTTTTCTAGATTTAACAAAAGCTTTTGATTGCGTTGATTTTGACATCCTTCTTGAAACATTAGAAGGATATGGGATAAAGTCGACGGTTCTTGAATGGATTTGGTCATATTTAACAAATAGACGTTGTAAAATACTTGCTAATGGTATCTTATCAGATTCATTCGATGTAACTTGTGGGGTGCCCCAGGGATCAGTTCTTTGACCGTTACTTTTTTTAATTTATGTGAATGAACTTTCGGCTGATATCCCCTTTGCATATATAATAAATTTTTCGGACGACACAGTACTATTTCTAACACATAAAAACCGTGAGCAACTAATTACAAACGCTGAAGTTTGCCTCCAGGCAGCAACCGAATTCTTTGAAAAGCGGTTGCTTTCCCTTAATACAAAAAAGACGAAGTATATCATTTTTAAACATGGAAATGACCCAGTTTACGATAGCAAGATAAATACGGCAGACCACGAAAAAATTGAAAGAGTTGACCACATTAAATATTTAGGTATAATAATTGATGAAAAGCTGGACTGGGCAATCCACATTAAATTTCTTTGTATTAAGCTGTCAAGAGCTGTTGGTATTCTCCATAGACTGAAATTTATTTTTCCCCATAAAATATTACTGATCCTATATTTTAGTCTATTCCACTCATATCTCTTATATGGAATAAGCATTTGGGCTTCAAATTTTTCAGAATAAAGCTATACGTGCAATTTGCAAGCTTGAGCCTCGTCAGAGTGTGAAGGCGTTTTTAATAAAACTTAAGATATTAAATGTGGCTTGACTTCGAGAAAAAAAGATTGCCAAAACCTTATATAAAGTAAGCACAAATACCGTACCTGAGTCGTTTATGTCAGTTTTTCGAAGGAATGATAAAATTCACCGACATGATACTCGGCATGCATCGCAACTAGTTACAGAAACGAGACGTCTCACGTCATCTGGTTTTTCAATTAGATTTACCGGACCGAAAATATGGAATTATTTGCCAAATACTTTGAGAAATGCTAATAGCCCACCAGAGTTTAAAAGTAAGATTAAAAGCTTCTTAATGGAAAACATTGAATTAGATCCTAATTTCTTTTACCGATAGTTCTCTATGTTTTGTTTTATTAATTTACGTTTGTTTTCTTTTCTTTTCCCTTCTTCTTCTTTTCTCTTCTTACCTTACAATTCTATTCTTGATGATTGAATGAATACTGTCACCCTTTACGGGCAGTGCTCTCTTAGGGTGTAGTTAGTTTATAGTGTGTGATTTGTTTTTTTTGTTAATAAACGAATTGAATTGAATATCTAGTAATCGTTGGCATTAAAAAGAAATTAAAAGAATCATTGAATCGATAAATACTTCATTAGAAACAAGAGACTATTTCATAAAATACACGGTTTATTCCTCTTCCACTCTCAAATTAAGTATTTCATTTTCTTATCTGGTACAGAGAATACTTCCTGGTTATCTTAGTTCCTTGGATTCGTTGCAGCTGCAAACATTTAGTAGCCTTAAGGAAAATGAAAGATTTATAGCCCTACTAGCTGTTAGGGTGGCGCTTTGCGCCACCCCAACACCTAGTTGGTGGGGCGCTTTGCGCCCCCCCCCAAGCCCCCCCGCGCGCGTAAGTCGTTACGCGCCATATTAATTACGCGCCATTGTAGTTGTGTCCCTGTGTCCCACCTGTGAATATAGATAGATTTATATATGTGTTTCAAACTACATAAAAATTGCGAATATACAACATTCTTGGCTTTCCCATTGTCTGTGCATATACAAAGCCTTATATGTACTAATAATGACGTCATATGCAAACGCTCTTTTTACAAACAAACAAACATGCATACACACAACTCGTTTTTATATAGATAGATAGATAGATAGATACAATACAAATTAACTGCGTGAAACTTGCGAATATACAACATTCTTCGCTGTCAAATTGTCGCTACATATAAATAGATTGTCAGGTTTACCGACCCTCGAACATGCAACGTACAATTGTCCATGGGAAAAACAATCAGTATTAAGATCTATACCACATTTTTCTAATGATTGACCTTGAGCTTTGTTCATGGTGATTGCAAATGCTAATCGAATTGGGAATTGCAATCTTTTAAATTGAAAAGGCAGATCCGTTGGAATCATGGGAATGCGAGGAATAAGAACAGCCTCACCCTCAAAAGGCCCTGTCAAGATTGTGACCTCTATTAGGTTTTCCATTATTTTTTTTTACGGCAAGTCGCGTGCCATTGCAAAGCTTTGGTGGGTTGATATTTCTTAAAAGTATTATTGGTACGCCTATTTTTAGTTTTAGCACGTGTGGTGGAAACCCTGAAAGATCTATGGAATTTAAAAATTCAGATGGATAATTAACCGCTTCATTTGGTTCCAAAACTGTGTCGACTGACTTGTAAAGGACTGCCTGGTCTCGAACCTTGGTCAAAACAATATTGTTGATTTCGTGGACGTCTATATTTTTGGGTGCGAGAATCGCTCTTTCACTTAGCCATTTATTATTTTTATAATTTTTTAGAATATTCGGAAACACTTTTTCAATCTATTCATTTTTGGACGTCACTAAATTACAGAAATCAGCAGGTAGTTGTATACGTCCTGAAATTGAGTCTACTGGGAGATTTCCGTTTCCAATTGCCAGCAATTGATCTGAAAATGTTTGACCAGAGTCATCGTTTTGCAATCGGACACGCATATTTGTAGTTAATTTTAGTATTTCTACCTGTGCCCATAAATTAGAATTTTTCAGGCAAGCATTCATTTCGTCTGCAGGAGTTGATCTAGGTATTATAGGTAATGTTTGCCTAAAATCTCCCACAAGCAATATTAATGTGCTGCCAAAGGGTTTCGACTTCCCTCTCAAATCTTTCAAGCATTGATCCAGAGCCTCGAGCGATTTTTTGTGTGCCATTGTGCACTCATCCCAAATAATAAGTTTGCATTGCTGCAATACTTTACCCATCCCAGATGATTTGGAAATATTGCACGTGGGAGTTTCTGTAGAATGCAAATTCAGAGGCAATTTCAAAGCGGAATGAGCAGTTCTTCCACCAGGCAGCAATGTTGCGGCTATTCCGGACGACGCAATTGCCAACGCTATATCATTTTTTGATCAAATTGATGCCAGAATCAGTTTTATCACAAACATTTTACCAGTACCTCCTGGCGCATCCAAAAAGAAAATTTCTCCAACGTTGTTATCGACACAATGCATTATCGTATCATAAATGTCTTTTTGTTCCGACGTTAACTTGGAAATGTTATTTTGTACATACGACAATAGATCACTCGTACTGTAACTTTGTTCACGATCCAATTCTACACATGTCGAAACAGCAGCGATACGGTTAGATGAAGGCATTCCCAAATCCTGAAGAGGTTTGTTTGCCATACCTACGCACAAATCTACTATAATAACTAAAGTGTAGTTATAAATTTCTGCTGTAAAATCAAAAGTCATATCTGACGTCTTTAACTGTTTTCGATGGAGCATATCTTCGGATATTTTTGACTTATATTTTTCCCGTAACTCTGTAGGAGCTGATGGAGAGCAAGTTGTTAAAATGATGCCAAACAATGCACAAATTTGACTTGGGGTTGACGTTTCGCACGCGTCATTGATGAAGTTATCCCAGTGTTGGTCATTCTCCAATAAATTCAGAGCTTGGCATGCACTGCGGTAAGTGTCATGTATAGTACCGTTTACAGTTCTCAAATACTCAAAGGATGTCGGACCGGGTACATTCACCAAAAGCAGGCGTAGAAAGAAGCATTCATGTTGATTGGGGTGAACGGTGTAGAGTCTTCCTATCGTGGTATTTTTGAAGATGGTAGGTTGGCCGTCGACTGACTTACCCTGTTTTCGACGTTCAAATACTTTATTTTTAGTATTCCACGTGTAATACGAAGGCACTTCAGTATACAGCAGTTTTTTTTGCAAAAGAATCATTTTTGGAAAGCGAAAAAAAAGCTGTTAATGTTGTATCCGGTGGATTCAGGGCTCTTTGTTGCACGTTGGTTTCCGTGAAATAAACACGTTGACCATTCTGTAAATGTACCGCTAAGTGAACAACAGCTGGACTACGTTCATGTATCGGAAATGAAAGAAATCGCCAAACACCTTCATTACTGCTTATGTATCTTCCAGCCTGATATTGTGTGATTTCGTCGAAATCTTTGATTTCGGGCTGCAAGCCAAAAACTGCCATGTCACTGCCTTTGTTGACGTATTTACATATGTATTTGATTGCCTTTACGGAGTTACAGTATTCAACGTTTATGTGTGCATTAAATGTTTTTGATAATAATGGGGAATATGGAACAACCCACTGGTTATCTACCTCGATGGTGGTAACGTTACGCTTCTTTATTATTGCTGTTTTACCGCCATCTTCAGTAGATCTTCTTCTATAATGTGGGTAACCATCATTGCCAGTAATTGTCTTTGATACTAAAAGTCGAGGATATTGCTTTGTGCACCTTCCTTTGGCCATGCATGGTGAATTTTTGTTCATTGCACCGCAAGGTCCATGTATCATATTTTTTACAATAATATCATGTAACCCCTTATCGACATTTTTATCAGGTATTTCAGCGGAAATCACATCATCAATTTCGTTCGAATTAATTTTTTTATGTAGCCAGATTAGCATATGTGCGTGTGGCAAACCTCGTTTTTGCCATTCCACTGAGTACATCCAGACACTTCTAGTTTTACTATATAGTTTATCAGTGATTTCGACTTTTGCTGGAAGACACGGGCCGTAATGTCATGCCTATGAACCGCCGATTGGCCTTGAAGTAAAAGCTGCAGTATCTCGTCCCAAAATTGATTACATGTAAATGTAATAAATAAATCTGGACGACCATAGAGACGAACATACGCAACAGCATCTTGAGCATATTCATGCATATGACTGGGACTGCCAGCATATGACGAAGGTAAAATTGTTAATCTTCCAGCGTATGTGGTATTACCGTCATTTATAACTGCATCTCGCAAATGAATGTATTGTTCAGAGCGGAGCTTGGTCTGATTCAGGCGGATATATAGCAAACGTTCTGATTCACTTTTAGCATACATATCAATGAAAAATTGGTGAAACAATTCACGGCATTTTAAAATATAATTTTCTTCATCCTGCCGAATCATTAGTCTATAGGAAAAATAATGCATTGCACTGCATTTCTTATTCATTTCTTTGTTAGTGGCTGGATTCATCAATTTAATATTAAAGTGATAGCCGTCGGCTCCATCCCAAAAAATGATAGGATATTGTAGGGCATCGTAGCATCGATGAGTTTCAGCAATTCGTAACAACTGAGCGTTTCGCTTATGAACAATAATATCTCGAGGTAAAAACTGATCACCGACCATAACGATTGCCACTTCGTCGATAGTTGGAGAATTGTATCTACGCACATGTTGGCCAGGAGGCGTTTTGTCAGCGGAAATAACAATTTTATGCGTATCAGTAGGCATCCAATCGATGGCTGTTTTGAACAGACGCACTAAATTATTATTTTCGTGGAAAAGATGTTGCAATTGGGAAACGATTGTCCTTTCAACCTTGGGAGAAATTTCACAACGTGCATTCAATTCAGAATTTCTATCAATGATGAAGTACAATTGTAAAAATTTATGATTCTTGCCTGAGAATGGTAGAAGGGACCCTGCTCTATGATACATTTGCCCTTTTACTTTGAAAGTAGACATAAATTACCTGGATTTTCGATTTGGGCTCCAAACGACGTCATTTGGAAACATGAGTTGTATTTTCTGATTTTTGACAAAAACGCTTAGATTCTGACGTAGTTCCAGTAAGTAAAGTCTTCAATGGCTCTGGTGGTGCAGCCAATAGAGGAAGTTTAACTTTTCCTGAGGCGCAACACATTCCCATTGTTTCACCATTGAATTTCAAGGCCTTGCAATAGGGACAAATTTTAGACATTGTCCCGATTTGAACACATCTACTCAAGGTATAATCATCGACTGGGCTGTACCTGAATGCCAGGCGATAACTTTCAGGTTGCTCTGATTCCTCGGCACGCTTTCTTTTCTTACTTTCTCTATCAGCAGCAAGCCTGATTTCTTGCTGTTCTTGTGATTCCTCAGCACGCTTTCTTTTCTGACTTTCTCTATCAGCAGCAAGTTTTTTGGCATAGACTCTTTGAGCATCTTCATCGGCTTTTGACATTGTAAGTTCATCAGTCATTTTAAACTTAAACATTAATAGATTTCTGCGTGAATATATATGTCCTAAATATCTTTAATGACGTCACCGTCATAGCAAAAATGACGACAACTAACTTCATGACGTCAGTCGACACAGAAACATGACGTCACCTGATCCACAGACAGACAACTTATTTTTATATATATAGATAATATCTACACTAACGGATATTTACCAAATAATCGTGAAATCTCGTGGGTCATGCTTCGGCTAAAAGATTAATGTTCACTTGAAATCCAACCCTATTCTGTAGTTTTTGATAAAAAAGATAAAATATGGAAATAATAAACAAAGCAAAAGATACAACCAAGTATAGGACAGCTAATTTATGAAATGACTTATGTAATAATAATACAGGCCAGAAATAATATAAAAACCCTCTAGGAGGCTTAAAAGCTAGTTTCACAAAATGAAAGATATGTTTACAATTACAATTTAGTCATTTGATTTGTTAGATGAAGACTCAAATTCATGAGTTTCACAATGATTTAGATCCTATCTAATATGATGCTCCATCGGTGCTGTGACTAGTCAAAATTCCAAAAGAAGATTTCTTATAGAAAAAAAAACCAAAATAGTTAATTTGCAAAAATTCTTATTACCTTTATTATTACATTGATATCTTGACGAAAATGAGAACCAAGAAGGGTTTGTTTCTCTGATTGCTCTCCAAATGCTCTCCTTTTGCTCTCCAAATGGCACTTGAGATATTTTTTTTCTTAAAAGACTTCAAACCTATGGAAGTTTATAACGCATGAAAAACGGCACTTAGAGTGTAAAAACACTAAGCTAAGCATTAATGTAATGAATATTAAATGAAGAATTTTTTTCTGAAAGTAAGGAGCAGCATTAGAACTAGCAACAAACAGAAATTATTGTTTATGAAGGGGTTATTCCCCTCCTCAATACCTTGCTCTTTACGCTAAAGCTTTTAAGTGCTTTAAAAAACGCTTCCTTTTTTAATTAAGCGACCCGTGTCTCAGTAGCTGTTCTTAAAAAATTGGGACAAACAGTCAAACTAGCATACACAGCAAAATATTGAGGAGGGCGGGGGGGGGGCAGCCCCTTCATATTCAAAATTAATTCTGTTCATTCGGTTTAATGATCATTCCTTTTAGTTAAAAGATCGTATTTTCTAATTCAGTCAAATCGCCCCAGGTAGAAATTCCTACAAAAATTCCTCCCAGAAAATTCATTCCATGAAAAACTCTACCACAAAAACTCACCCCAATCGTAAAATCCGTCACCTCCGAGTGTCTATGCTTCCCAATAACAAATGCTATATGTAGATTTTACAAATTTCATAGCTTAAAGGCGTCTAAAAGGCCCTAAATATAATACGTATTTAAGATACAAATTGTATATTCTTCCCTAAAAAGATGCTTAGGGATATGCAACCGTTTTTTACGTGTTTCTTTATTTGATCATAACGGTAAAACATACTTGTTTTAAAATGTCAAGATGGAGTTCATTCTATCAGAATCTTAAGATTTAGTCATTTTTAAATAACAACATGTCATAACAAATTTGTAATTTTTTGCACTTTTTACTCCTACAAAACAGTAATTGTAATGGATATTAACTGAAGAAGTTTTTTTAGGAAAGTAAAGAACAAAATTAAAATTCAAAACGAACAGAAATTGTTTATAAAGGAGTCGCTTCCCTCCTCAATACCTTGTTCTTTACGCTAAAGCTTTAAGGACATTACGAAATGTTTCCTTTTCTAATCAAATGACCCATGTTTCAGTAGCTGTTCTTAAAAAACTGGGACAAACAGTCAAACTTCAGCGTAAATAGCAAAGTATTGAGGAGGAGGTAGGCCCTTCATATGCAAAGAAAAATAAATTCTGTTCATTTGAGTTATGATGATCTTTAATTTCAGTTAAAAAATCTTTATTTTTCTTCTTTTCATTTTTGAAATAACGCCCGTTCATGCGTTTTAGTTTTAGATTTGTCTATCCATCGAACTAGAATAATGAATTTATTGGAATCTGATTCTAGAAAATGATCTAAACCCTCTCAGTGAAAAGAATGTTTTTCTTATTTTTGCATGGTTCTGCATTATTTTTAAGATAATTTATAATCTGAAAAAATGGCAAGCCAATTTCAAAAATCTAATTTGGCAGAATATCAAAAAACTGAATATCAGCGATCGAACGATACCAAAATTGTCGTCTTGTATTGTAACATTTAAACCGCAAGACTGGCAAAAGCAAACTAACAAAAAAAAATAACATAGCTATGAAACATAAACCTTAACCGTAAATGTTATTTTTGTCATATTTTTGATTTCAATCAGTGGAAAATTGCATTTTTCCTTTAATTTATTATTCATTTAGTTTATTACTTACTTGCAATTTAGTTTAAGTCGGGTTATATATTTTATATTGTAGTCTGCTTTACAAAATAAAGTAAAATAAAACAAAACAGACTTTTACAATATGTAGTTATTGTAAATGCGTAATTGTATGTTTACTTCTTCTTTTTTTTACAAAGCAAACTGAAAGCCAAATCGTCATCTTGTGTTGAAACATGGTAACTATAGGAGTGCAAAAAAAAAAAAAAAAAAAAAAAAACTTGCGCATGGAACATAAATCTTGATCATGAATGTTTTTCTATTAGTCGAATATTGCATAGAAAATTACATTGTGCCTTAGTCAAATTGATTATTTACTTGCAGTTTAATTTACCAAGGGTTTATTTTGGTATTGTAGTTCCCAAGAAAGGGGGTTAAAGAAACCAAAACACAGTCTTTAATGATATACAGCCAGTGTAAATGCTTGAATGTTTTGTTGTTTTTTTTCTGTTAATGTTTTTTTTTTTTTTCAAATTATCTTTTGCAGCATACCGTACTCCAAAGACTAGAATTTTTACTAAAAGTTTAAGTTTTTCCAATTGTTTTTTCAACTTTATCCCGTTACATTTGTTTTCTAATACGAAGACAATAAGGGTTTTTAATCAGAGAAATAGCCGATTTAAGTAGTTTATTTCTACTGTTACTCAATACCAATTGTATGTTGTAAGAAGTAAACCTTGCCTAACCTGACAAACTGATGATATTTTGTGTCACCCGAACAAACGTTTGGCATAGCGATGAATTTACTGAGAAGAAGAGTGAAAATGTAATCACCCCAGCACCCTGCTCTTGATTTTACGACTGTTACAATTGTGCTCATGACTGCTTTTTCTTTTTTCATCATTGCTTTGTTCAAGTGACAATTGGGGGCAAAAACATTTCCTTTCGATTGCTTGCTTATCAGCAGTTGACTGAATTAAGGGACGAATTTTTGGGAGGAAGAGTGGTCATTTAGACAAACACAATTTTGTGGGACTGGGATAATAATGAAAATAAAAAATAATAATTCGATAATTTGAATAAGAAGTGCTCAGGAAGTGAAGAAAATTTGGAATTTCAGGGGAAGGGGTGGGAGAGGATGTTTTTGTAGAGGAGGGACAAAACTTAATAATTTGAATTAGAAGTGCTCAGGAAATTAAGAAAATATGGAATTTCAGGGGGAGGAATGGGGGAGGAAATGAAGAAAATTTCGAATTTTAGGTGTGAATTCTGCAGCAATTAGTTTATGTAAATTTCCTTGAATAGGGATGAGATATAAAGAGCCTGTAGGAGGTCGTAGGTAGTGCTGGTGGGTTACTGCCTGTATAATAATTCTTAATATCAATTATTGTTCTACTAATAACTATATCCAAACAATAATTTGGATTAAAAATATCTTGTTGTTTTTTTTTTTGCTTGTGAGCATTTGACTAAATTAAGAGATAATAACTATATCCAAATAATAATTTGGATTAAAAATATCTTGTTGTTTATTTTTTTGCTTGTGAGCATTTGACTAAATTAAGAGATGTTTTTTTTTGGTAGGAAGAGTGGAACTCATAAATAGTTGGCGTATTTTCCATTTGATCCAACATACCTGCAGCAATCAATTTTTGTTGGAAAAATAATTCGTTGTCATTGATACATAGCTTAGAAAAGACAGGGCTCCTTTGTCTATGAGGAACTATTTATAAATAGTTGACAAGGGTTACCAGATATACCCAGTATTAGATAACGCAGCGATAAGAGTGAAAATCTGGTAAAAGCACTATTTGCAAACAAAACTCTGTCCAAAATATAATTTTTCCCAAAAATATTCGCTTAGAAAAATTGCACTAATTTTAATACTTTGATACAGAATTTTGTCCAATACGTGCCATAATGGTGCAAATTTCCCCTAATCTGCAAATACCCTAAAACTAAGGGAATGGGTTTCTAAAGACAGGGTTAAATGGGACAAAGACTGGAAAAAGATCGTTGGAAAAGGTGCAGCCAATCAAATAAAATGGTCACTGGAAATCGTTCTAAAATAGTATGAGGCCGGGGAAGAAAGTACATTGTTTGTTTGCCGCCAAAAGTATGAAACAAGTAAAAGAAGATGGTAACGGTATGTACCAAAAAACAGAAAATAGAAGAATGTCTTCCAGTCTTTTTATTTTTCCGTTTGCCACTTCTAAGCAACAAAATGCTTTTTTTTTTCTTTTTTTTTAGCATCAATTGTTTTGGGGTAAGTTATAAATAAACTGTATAATGTTATAGGTATCTTCACCAAAGCTCCGCCTTTGCGTGGTTCTAATTCATTTTGAATGTTTCTTATTCTTTTAAGCCTTGTCGTTTCTAATTGTTCCTTTGCAGAATGCCATACCCCTTTACTATGCTATGCTCCTTTACCGAATACAAAATTCATCCTAAAAAATTATAAGTAGGACTACCATATGAAGTTCCCTCAGTGCCAAATTAAAATTTTTATTTGCCAATTTGCCAATTTTACCAAAACAATTTGATCAAAACTATGAGAAAGCCATTTAGCCAAAAAAAATAAAATAAATGCAAATTTCGTTTTAATTATTCTTCTGCGGAGAGCCAAAATCAAAACATGAATTGATTCAAAAACTCTCAGAAATTAAATAAAAAAAACATGCTTTTTATAACTGAAAGTAAGGAGTGACATTAAAATTTAAAACGAAGAGAAATTACTTCGTATATGAAAGGCGCTGCTTCCTCATCCACGCCCCGCTCTTTACGCTAAAGTTTTTTATTGTTTTAAAAAGAAGAGTTGAGAAATAGCGTAAAGAGCGTTCATATACGAAGTAATTTCTGTTCGTTTTAAGTTTTAATGTCGCTCCTTACTTTCTGTTGAAAAAAACTAGTTTTTTTTTTATTTAATAACTACAAAGGAGCGAAACCAAAGAGAAGTTTTAATATATCAATTTTTTAACAGATGGCAATCGAGAATTGTATTTAGACTCAGATCAGGTCATGCTGGGGTTCGAATTTAAGAAGCAAGGTTTGAAGGAGCTTCAGAAGATGTGAATTTGGTGATGTTAAAAAAAATATTGAGCATATACTTCTCGAGTCTGATAAATGTGTGAGGAAGGAAATAGTGGAATTCTTTCAGCCAAGAAGCGTTCAGCCAAGTGTATATCATCAAAAGACACACATCAAAAGACAAAGTGCAGATACTTCAACTTGTTACAAAGTACTTAGAAGAAATCCACTAAGATTTTAGACTTTGAAATCAGTTATTGGAGTTCCAGAATTTACAAAGAAGGCTCTTAAGTGCCAAACAGAGGAGAGCACAATTCCTTCAACTTCAACTTTAACTGTTTTTGGAAAGGTTGGCCACTCTTTGGCTGGCTAACTATCTAACTGAGCATTTCCAAACAGTGATCTATTCAAAAAATATATTTACATCTCGATTTTTGGGCTATAATCACCGCCATCCATCCCTGAATTTTGTTGCAGTGGTTTAATTTGTCAAATTCCTGGGGGGGGGGGTATAAGTCGGAGCCAATTTGGTAAAATTCTAGGTAGGGCCTAAGTATCGAGCAGTTCATATTATTGATTTAAAAAAAGGTGAACATATCACTAGATGCCATCTTTTATTTTCTTCCTGAATATAATCATTTATTTTCCTGCAAATTCAATTTTAAGCCATTTTAGAACCCTTGAAAAAATAATTTTATCCTATTGTTTTTGGATATGAAAATAGTTTATAACATTAACGGTTTTAAAACCTTTATATTTCCTTATAGATCCATTTTGTAAAAGTTGTATAATTGATAAATGTTTACTTTTGTTCCAAGAGCTCTAATGCGCTTCTCTAATAATGACAAAGAAACAATATGCAATCATCGGAATCTTGCTATATGCAGTATTATGCACTTTAGAGCACTTGGAATGAAAGTATACATTTACCTTATAATTCACAAACATGGATTAGTCAAGATTAACTTGAATAAACAAATTCACTATATTTTCTTCTTTTTTTGTTAGGCTGCTTAAAAACTGCCATTTCACTTAATATCAAAAAATTTCAAAGCCAACTGAAGAAACATGGCAGATGAAAAAATAGAAACATTTTTTGAATTTTTTATCCAACTTGTGACAAATTAATTTTTTCAGATGATATAGTTTTAACAAAATGGGCATTCTGATGAAAAAGTAAGTTTGAAACCAATATTTTAACCCTTTTTAAAATGAAAAACATAGAAAGATATTTTCATTTCCAAGGGTCCAAAAAAGTCCTAAAACTAAATTTGCCAGAAAAGCACTTATTATATTCAGAAAGAACATAAAAATGGCGTCTAGTGGTATATTTACTTTATTTGTAGTTCAACTATATGAACTGCTCAGTATTTGCATAGAATTTTAACAATTTGGCTCCAAATCCCCCCTCCCAGGATTTAGACAAAATTACGCCACTACTACTTAATCCATGGATGTTTGGCTGAAAAGGTTGATCTTTGACAATATGTAATCTGTAGAACACACCCTAGCCATTTCAAGCTCTCTCCTTATAGCCAAAGCAGGATATAACCAAATTTTTGTATAGTTTATGGTTTTACCCATACTGTTTACCTTAATTACCTTAATTCGCACTTCAGAGCGATAAGGTCCAATGGATCTGTGTTGCTTTGTGAGTGATGACATCTGTTACTGATCTGGATCTTGCCAGCAGTATTTCCAGTTCCTGCATGACCACTCGCTATCCAGTGACTTCTTGAAAGTTATAGGTGAGGTTGCTGACACTGTAGACTCAAAGAGGGAATTCCAGTCATTGACAATTCTTTCGGAGAAGAAGTTTTGACGCATTCTAGTGTTCACATGGCATTTAGGAAGTTTCTTTGACTGGCCTCTTGTATGGGATTGGTAGGACATATTTAGGCTGAGGAGACTAAATGTGTCATTAGAGAGCTAATGGGTAAGCAGCTTGTCACCTCGTCTGCGGCGGTACACCAGAGTGGGTAATTTGAGTTTTTTTTGTCTTTCATCGAAGGGGAGGTCTTTCACCCCATTTATAATCTTGGTGAAACGCCTCTGCACGCCCTCAAGAAGTCTCGTGTCGCCTTTATATTGGGGAGCAGCTATGCAGTTTCCAAAGTCAAGGTTCGGTCTTATGATGACCTTATAAAGTTTAAGAAAGACCTTGGGTGATCTGCTTGTAATAGATCTCTTGAGTAGGCCAAGTCCTGTATTAGATTTAGAAACCACATTCCTTATCTGGGAGTGGAACTTGAGCTGATTATCAACGAGTACACCTACGTCCCTTTCTTCATTGTGGGTTTGAAGATCAATCCTTGTTCGCTTCTCAGGATCCCACATTGAGTATACTGCGTTTTCATTCTTTGGTACAAAGTGCAACCAAAACAATTCACCAAACTATATGTGTCTTGATCTGCCTTGGAAAGCACAAATAAAATCAAACCAAATTTGGATATATATTTTGTATTTATTTTATTCAACACAGGAGAAAGCCGTACGCTTGTCACAGTGCAAATAGAAGAAATGACAGCTCAACAGCAACACTGTAAAACACAAAACAAAAGATTCTCTTTACGCTAAATTTTGACTCTTTCTCTCAACTCTTCTTTTTAAAGCAATAAAAAACTTTAGCGTAAAGAGCGGGGCGTTGATGAGGAAGCAGCCCCTTTCATATACGAAGTAATTTCTGTTCGTTTTAAATTTTAACGTCGCTCCTTACTTTCAGTAACAAAAACATGTTTCTTTTTATTTAACTTCTGAACGTTTTTGAATCAATTCATGTTTTGATTTTGGCTCTCCACAGGAGAATAATTAAAACGAAATTTGCACATTTATTTTTTGTGGCTTATTTTTTTCTCATAGTTTTGATAGAATGATTTTGAGAAAAAAAGAGTGGGGGAAGAAGCCTAGTTGCCCTCCAATTTTTTGTTTGCTTAAACAGGCAACTAGAACTTTTTTTTTATGAATGTTTTTATTAGTAAAAGGTGTACATAACTTACAAATTAGCTTACGTAACGAACTTTTATATTCTCATATTTTATTACATATATGAGGGGGTCACCCCCTTGTCACTACCTCGCTCTTTACACTAAAGCTTAAATTTTGTCCCAATTCATTAAGAATGACCCCTGAATCACAAAAGCCGTAGAATAAATTTTTGGAATTACTAAAAATACTTTAACGTAAAGAGCGAGGTATTAGGAGGAGATGAGCCCCTCATATGCGTAATAATTTCTGTTGGTTTTAAGTTTTAATGCTGCTCCTTGCTTCCAGTTGAAAAAACTTTTTCATATTTTTTTTTCATTGTTTTTTTTTTAATAATGCTAGAAAATCTTGCGGTCCCTTCATTGAAATTTTCTTCCCCCATGACAAATTCCTCGATGGAAAGTTCTCCCAACATATCTCCCTCTTCTCAACCCCTCCCCCAACCAAAAAATCCCCCTGAAAACGTCTGTACACATCCCAATAACCATTACTGTATGGAAGTATTAAATTAAAAAAAACAAGTTTTTTTTAAAAGAAAGTAAGGAGCGACATTAAAACTGAAAACCAACAGAAATTACTCCGTATATGAAAGGGGCTTTTCCTCCTCAACGCCCCGCTCTTTACGCTAAAGTTTGACTCTTCCTCTTAACTCTACTTCTTAAAACAGTAAAAAAACTTTAGTGTAAAGAGCGGGGCGTTGAGGAGGAAAAGCCCTTTTCATATACGGAGTAATTTCTGTTTTTTTAAGTTTTAATGTCGCTCCTGACTTTCATTTAAAAAAACTGTTTTTTTTATATTTAATTTCTGGACGTTTTTTAAATTAATGCATGTTTTGATCTTGGCTCTCCGCACATAAATAATTAAAACGAAATTTGCATTTTAATTTTTTTTTTTTGCTAAATGGCTTTCTCATAGTTTTAATCGGAAGATTTTGAAAAAAAAGAGCGAGGGAGGAAGCCTAGATGCCCTCCAATTTTTTGATTACTTTAAAAGGCAACTAGAACTTTTAATTTTTTACGAACATTTTCATTAGTAAAAATATACGCAATTTACGAATTAACTTACGTAACGAACTTCTATATTCGTATGTTTTCATTGCGTATATGAGGGGGCTCACCCCTCTTCGATACCTCGCTCTTTACACAAAAGCTTAAATTCTGTCCCAATTCCTTAATAATGACCCTTGAATCACAAAGGCCGTAGAATAAATAGTTGAAATTACTAAAAATACTTTAGCGTAAAGAGCGAGGTATTACGAGGAGGTAAACCCCTCATATGCCTAATAATTTCTGCTTGTTTTAAGTTTTAATGCTGCTCCTCACTTTCAGTAGAAAAAAAACTTTTCATATTTATTTTTTCATTGGTTTTTTAATAATGCTAAAAAATCCTGCGCCCCTTCATTGAAAGTCTCTTCCCAATTAGAAGTTTTTCCATGGAAAGATCACGTAGCCCTCCCCCCCCCCCACCTCAACTCTCCCTCCCAAACCAAACCCTGAAAATGTCCGTACACTTCCCAGTAACCATTACTATAAGTTTGTAACTTGCAACCCCTCCCACGGGGACTGCGGGGAAGTAAGTCGTCCCCAAAGACATAGTTATTAGGTTTTTCGACTATGGTGAATAAAATGGCAATCTCAGAATTTTGATCTGGGGACTTGGGGGAATAATGAGCGTGGAAGGGGGCCTAGGTGCCTTCCCATTTTTGGTCACTTAAAAAAGGCACTAGAACTTTTAATTTCCGTTAGGATGAGCACCCTTGCGACATTCTAGGACCACTGGGTCGATACGATCATCCCTGGGAAAAAAACAAACAAACACAAAAAACAAATAAACACACATGTCTTCTGGCAGAAAATGCGAAATTCCACATTTTTGTAGATAGGAGCTTGAAACTTCTATAATAAGGTTCTCTGATACGCTGAATCTGATGGTTTGATTTTCGTTAAGATTGTATGACTTTTAGGGGGTGTTTCCCCCTATTTTCTAAAATAAGGCAAATTTTCTCAGGCTCGTAACTTTTGATAGGTAAGACTAATCTTGATGAACGTTATATATTTAAAATCAGCATTAAAATGTGATTTTTTTTATGTAACTATTGGTATCGAAATTCCATTTTTTAGAGTTTTGGTTACTATTGAGCCGGGTCGCTCTTTACTACAAACAGTTCGTTACCACGAACTGTTTGACTGGTCAAAGTTTCTAACTTGTAGCTCCTCCCACGGGGACTGTGGGGGAGTAAGTCATCCCCAAAGACAAAGTTATAAGGTTTTTCGACTACGCTGAATAGAATGGCTATCTCAAAATTTCGATCCGTTGACTTTGGGAAATAATTAGCGTGGGGGGCCTAGGTGCCCTCCATTTTTTTTGTCACTTAAAAAGGGCACTAGAACTTTTCATTTTCGTTAGAATGAGCCCTGTTGCAACATTCTAGGACCACTGGGTCGATACGAATACCCCTGGGAAAAAAACAACAAATAAACACGCGTCCGTGACCTGCCTTCCGGCAAAAAATACAAAATTCCACATTTTTGTCGATAGGAGCTTGAAACTTCTACAATAGGGTTTTCTGATACGCTGAATCTGATGGTGTGATTTTCGTTAAGATCCTATGACTTTTATGGGCTGTTTCCCCCTATTTTCTAAAATAAGGCAAATTTTCTCAGGCTCGTAACTTTTGTTGGGTAAGACTAAACTTGATGAAACTTATATATTTAAAAGCAGCATTAAAATGCAATTCTTTTGATGTAGCTATTGGTATCAAAATTCCATTTCTTAGAGTTTTGGTTACTATTGAGCCGGGTTGCTCTTTACTACAGTTCGTTACCACGAACTGCTTGACAAACAAATTTCCTGATAAGTTCAGGTCATCCTGGAAGCTTTGATGGCGGATTGTTCTACACATTAGCTCTATTTGAGCTGCAATTCTTGGAGTAGGAACATCCAACTCACTCTGACCTTCTAGTGCGGCGGTTTTGGCTTCTCTATCAACTTTCTCATTCCCTTTAATTCCCACATTTACTACCTTTGGTGGTTTTAAAAACCAGTTCAACTTTTTTTCAAGATCTGCCCTCTATAAAACAATTTCTTAGCAAGTAATTTAAAAATAGAAATTAACTGCTTGGGAAAATTTTGGAACAGGAACTTGGACTTTTGGAAGGTCGTTATATAGATTTATAGAGAAATTGGTCTTTTTTATGGCACTTGGTATTAACCAAGTGACATATAGCAATCGCCAATTCTGTCGGTCTGTCTGTCTGTCTGTCGGTCCCGGTTTTGCTACTTTAGGCACTTCCAGGTAAGCTAGGACGATGAAATTTGGCAAGCGTATCAGGGACCGGACCAGATTAAATTAAAAATAGTCGTTTTCCCGATTTGACCATCTGGGCTGGAGTGGGGGGCCGGTTAAATCGCAAAAAATTGAAAAAATGAAGTATTTTTAACTTATGAGCGGGTAATTGGATCTTAATTAAAGTTGATGTTTGGAATGATATAATAATAAGAGCTCAGAGCTCTTATTTTAAATCCGACCGGATCTGATGACATTGGGGGGAGTTGGAGGGGGGAAACCTAAAGTCCCGGTTTTGCTACTTGAGGCACTTCCAGGTAAGCTAGGACGATGAAATTGGGCAAGCGTATCAGGGACCGGACCAGATTAAATTAGAAATAGTCGTTTACCCGATTTGACAATCTGGGGTGGGGGAGTGGGGGGCTGGTTAATTCGGAAAAAATAGAAAAATGAAGTATTTTGAACTTATGAGCGGGTGATTGGATCTTAATGAAATTTGATGTTTGGAATGATATTGTTTCTCAGAGCTTTTATTTTAAATCCTGACCGGATATGATGATATTGGGGGGAGTTGGAGGGGGGAACCTAAAATCTTGGAAAACACTTAGAGTTGAGGGATCGGGATGAAACTTGATGGGAAAAATAAGCGCAAGTCCCAGATACATGATTGACATAATCGGAACTGATTCGCTCTCATTGGGGTAGTTGGGGAGGGGGGGGGATTAATTCTTAAAAATTAGAAAAAATGAGGTATTTTCAACTTACGAACGGGTGATCGGATCTCAATTAAATTTGATGTTTATACGGATATCGTGTCTTAGAGCTCTTATTTTAAATCCCTACCTGATCTGATTACGGGGGCAGGGAGTTGGGAGGGGGAAACCTAAAACTTGGAAAGTACTTAGAGTGGAGGGATCGGGTTGAAACTTTGTGGGAAAAATAAGCACAAGTCCTAGATACATAATTGACATAACCGGAACGGATCTTCTCTGTTTTGGGGAGTTGGGGGGGGGGGGCTAGGGTTAATTCTTAAAAAATAGAAAACATGAGGTATATGTAACTTACGAAGGAGTGATTGGATCTCAATTAAATTTAGAAGGATATTGTGTCTCAGAGCTCTTATTTTATATCCCGACTGGATCTGGTGACATTGGGGAGAATTGAGGGGGGGGGCTAAAATCTTGGAAAACGCTTAGAGTGGAGGGATCGGGATGAAACTTGGTGGGAAAAATAAGCACAAGTCTTAGATACGTGATTTACATAATTGAAACGGATACACTCTATTGGGGGGGGGGGTTAATTCTGAAAAATTAGAAAAAATGATGTATTTTCAACTTACGAAGGAGTGATCGGATCTTAATGAAATTTCATATCTAGAAAAACCTCGTAACTCAGATCTCTTATTTGAAATCTCAACCGAATCCAGCGTAATTAGGGGGGGCAGTAGGGGGGTACCGGAAATCTTTGAAAATACTTAAAGCGGTGAGATCAGGATGAAACTGGATGGGAAGAAGAAAAACCTGTCTAAGATACGTGACTGACATAACCGGATCTGCTCACTTTGGTGGAGGGGGGGGGGTAATTTTGAAAATTGATGTATATTGTAACTTACAAAAGGGTTGGACCAGATCTTAATGAAATTTAATATTAGAAGTATCTTGTGCTTTAACACTCTAATTTTAAATTCTGACCAGATCCTGTGACGTTGGGGGGATTTGAGGGGGAAACCAGAATTCTTGGAAAACGTTAAAATTGGGATATTTTTATCTTACGTATAGGTTATCGGATCTTAATGAAATTTTATTTTTAGAAGAAATTCATGTCTCAGAGCTTTTATTTCAAATCTTGACCAGATCTTTTGACATTGGGGTGAGTTGGAGGGGGAAATCTTGGAAAACACTTTGAGTGGAGGAATCGGGATGAAGCTTGGTGGATAGAATAAGCAAATGTCCTTGATATGTGATTGATGGAACCTTACTGGATTCGCTCTCTTTGGGGGAGTTGGGGGGAGGGGTTCAGTGATTTAGCAAGTTTGGTGCTTCTGGACATGCTAGGACGGTGAAAATTGGTAGGCGTGTCAGGGAGCTGCACAAATTGACTTGATAAAGTCGTTTTCCAGTTTCGACCATCTGGGGGGCTAAAGGGAGAGGAAAAATTAGAAAAAATTAGTTATTTATAACATACGAGTGGGTGATCGGATCTTAATGAATTTTGATATTAAGAAGGACATCGTGACTCAGAGCTCTTATTTTAAATCCTGACCGGCATTAAGCCTCTTATTTTCCTTTTAAATCAATCTATTGATTCTTAGAATTTTGTAGAGCTCATACCATATGATCTCTTGGCTCTTAGCTCTTCATGCCTGGTCACAAGTGCCATATGAGCTCTTAGCTCTTGTTTTAATTTATCCCACTAAAGTATCTAGGGAGTAAGTTAGGTGACAGGACAGTCAAAATAATTTGTGGCAAATTTATTTTTCACCTCCTTTGGACATTAAGCCTAGTCTAGGTATAAAGTAGTCTAATTACAAAGATAATTAGGTCTAGACTAACTGCAGAGGTTATTTAGATACGCCAATTTTAATTTTTGTTCCCAATTCTGCGCTGATACCTGCCCAAAAAAACTTGTAAAAAAAACAACAAAACTCATTTGTAGCTGATTTGGAATGA
>NW_027062657.1:0-119453 GCF_032884065.1 Artemia franciscana
TCAATAATATAAACTGCGAAAAATACCAAATTGAAGTTGGGAAATCTGAAAAGTCAAATCTTCAAAATAAATTGTTTTTACCAATGCTAAACGCATAGTAGATGCTAAAGTCCAATTAGGTAATGGACTGTTCCGGCCAACAAATGCATTAGAGTGAGTTCAATAGAACTAATGATTAAAATATTAGTAATTCAATATTCTAATTATATATCATATATTACTTTGTAACTCTGGGTGCGTTTGTTTACTTGTCCAATGGGATTTTTACTAATCGAGGTTTAACCCCTAAAAGATAGCAACAAAAACTTGTCTGGCCACGTGTCACTTAAAACGGCAAGATTAATTGCGAATAATAACAACATTGGTCACGTGTAATTATTGTTTTAATGCTATGTAAAGTTTTGACAAGGAAGAAGCTAGGACTTTGGGCCTGTTCAAATTTTACAGGCAAATACAGCTTCAGCAATTATTTCAGAGCTGGGTAGCCTAATACAATTTGTGTGGCCAGAAGTTTAATTGTAAGATTTCAAATTGTGGTTGTCATTTGCCTTTTTAAGTCATTCCATTCAAGATGCTTTGGATATTTTTTATTGTGATAAATTTTCTTAATGCTCTGAAAAGGGACAATTATTTCAATTGCATAGGATAGGAAAATTTTGGTAGGCTAATTAATTCCAAGTCCTAAATTAGCCAGGGAAGTGGTTTTTTTTCACTAAAAAATCACCACGTTCTTTGAACTTCAATTATATAGCCCTGTTTTTGGCCCCCTTGATCCAGTTCCTGATTGTCATTTACACTAAATTTCACTTTTTCTGTTACCTATTTATGTTTGCACCAGTTTTACATTGGGTAAAACTGGTACAAACAGTATTACTGGCTTTCATATAAAGTGAATATACCACTTGATGCCTTTTGTAATGCTGTTTACAAATATAATAATCGCTTCTACCGTAAGTTCAGATTTAAGCACTTTTTGACCTCTTAAAAATGACCTATATATGGGGTCATTACAAATCTGTAATAGTTTAGAAACAAATTTGGGCTATATATTTGCACATCAGGGGGTGGGGGTAAAGTGTAGCATATATTAAATATGTAAACTAACCATTGCTTGAATTTTTTATGTGTGTGCTGTTGCACTGGTGATTTCTCTTTTCATTAAAATTTGATGTGCACAAACACATTAAAAAAAAAAACAGCAATGGTTAGTTTACGTATATAATATATGCTATGCTTTACCCCCACCCCCCTGATGTGCAAATATATAGCCCAAATTTGTTTCTAAACTATTACAGATTTGTAATGACTCCATTTATAGGTCATTTTTAAGAGGTCAAGAGGTGAAAAAGTGCTTAAATCTGAATTTGCAGTAGAAGAAATTATTATATTTGTAAAGAGCATATAAGAAGGCATCAAGCGGTATATTCACTTTATATGAAAGCCAGTAATACTGTTTGCACCAGTTTTACCCTTGTTTCTTGTTAATATTACTAAGGGGTCATAGTTAAGCACTAGAGAAGTCATTGTTAAATAACATGTGCTTATGTATATATAGCTTTTTGCTACTTATTCTTCTTTGGTTATATAATGCTTGATGTGGTATAAGCCAAGAGAAGGACCTGTAGACCTATAGAAGAAAACCTGTTAAAAAAAGATGATTCTTTGTAATTTACATAATAATTATAGCTTTCTACATGCAGCCCTGCTCTACTTTAGCCCCAACCCTCCTAATATGGAAATCTATAGCTGAAATTACATATTTTCTATTGATTCTGCCAATCTATCCCTCAACCCTTATACCTGTTAATTGAGGCAACTGTGGCAAAACAAGAACTGGAAAAACAAGTAACAGGTGGCAGAAAACATTGGAAATATATAATTTGGGCTATATGTTTGCAAATTAGGCATGTTAGAGGTGAATTTCTTGTTGTTCATATTTTGATTTACAAATAAAGTGAATATACCACTTGATGCCTTTTAGTATGTTCTTTACAAATATAATAATTGCTTATTTTGCTAGTTCAAGTTTAAGCACTTTTTGACCTTACTCAACCTAACAAATTTTGGCAGTGAAAAACATACATTATTTTGTCAAAAATGACCAAAACACGCACCTTAATTGAAAATTTGGCATCAAAGAAGAAGAAATACAGCATAATATTGTAAAATTTATTAATCCAACTTAATTGTGGAAAATCAGTGCTCATAGATTATACAACATGTAAAAAAATGGATTAATAATGAAACAGTAAGTTTGAGACCAATGTTTTAAGCTTTCTTATACCCAAAAACTATTTGAGTATACTTTGGTCATTTTCAAGAGCTCAAAAACTTGTACTTGAAGCACTTATTATGTTTGTAAAAAATAAAAAAGGGCATCAAGGAGTATGTTCACTTTATTTGTAAATCAAACATATGAACAACAAAAAATTTACCAATTATTAGTATAGCTGCACAATTTTCCCCTGGGTATGTAGGCTTAGTGGAAGGTCACCTATACCTGATCATGTCCCTACTGTTTTTACTTGGTTGAAAAAAAATCCAAAGAAAGTTCCTATTGAAAAGGAAAGAGATCAAAGTGAGATTGAATTTGTCATAGCTTGGAGGTTTGTCCCTTCAGTCTGTTTAAAGAAAACAGATTCATAATTGAAGCTTTGTTCATTTCAATCTTAGGGATAATCTACATTTGTTACACTTAATTAAATGGTTGTGAAGGGATACCTTTATTTATTTGTCTTGTTTGTTTTCTACATAATTTTTTAATCTTTAAATTGATATATATTTCTTACAAATTAATTAGTTATATCATAGTTCCACTTGCAAGTTTTGACCTACTTTGTAACCCTGGTCTCAAAATTGCATATAAATTTATTGAAGCTAGGAAACATAGAACTCCTCTCGGTTTAAAAGAAAATGGATGGACATAGGTAGGTTTTAATGCACTAAAGTCCTAGGGCCATGGAAATTAAAAAAAAAAAACAATGAAGATTAACTTGAAAATTCTGGACATGACATAAATATAACATTCACAAAGAAAAACCATTCACAAATTTTACTTTTGTGCTCAGTTGCCAACCTGAGCAATTACCCTAAATTTTTAAACCTTGCAAAACATTCACCAGTCAATTCTTATGACCTACACTGTTGTCTGTACATCAAAAATTCATTGAAAAGGAAGGACCACCTTACTGACATTTCTTCCTTTGTACTTATATTTAATGGGTTTAAAAGAAAGCTCCTATGGCTAAGTCAGAAGCCTAGTAAAGGACCAGGTAATCCTTTAGGCAGGAAGTGCAATAGGAAGCTAGGGGCCAGTCATCCTATGCTTTTGCATGTCCTTCCTGCTTACTGACCCCAGATTTCTCTAGGTAACCTGTTAAGTTTGGGCCAATTCTGGCTGAACTTACAGAGTTACATCACTGACCTTTGTCCCAAACCAAATAAACTGCTAATGCCAGAAATTAAACCTATGCCCTTTGGATAAAGGATTCTCAACCTAGAGTGCCAGCCACTTAGGAAGGAACACAAATGTCACCAGAGAACAAAAATTATTTGGAAAAAAGAAAATATTGAAAAAAAAAACTCAAGTCATAGTTGCTCATTGCTGTCCCACAAACAATATGTATTTCATTAAGACAAATAAATTTTTAAACAGGTATCAACAAAACTCCATCAGGGCTTGTATTTACTTAAGGTACAATCAGCAATATTAATGCTTAGTTTTGTGATATTCTGGTTTTGAAATAATAAAAAAAGAGAAACTATATGTTCTACTTGTTTTCCACAAGCCCATTTGAGAAAAATCATTTGTAACAACAATATACCCATGGTTGGCTCAGAATCTCTCTAAAATTCTTTAAACAGAAGGAATTAAAAAAAAAATTATACTCATCAGCAAGAAAAATATTAACGTAACTCTCTAAACTTGGCACTTTTTAAGACAATTTTTAGCAAAGCAAATGCAAAACTTTAATGGTGTCCTATGTCATCTAAAAAAAAAAAAAAACATTAAAATGTGTCAAATGAATTTTGATGTAAGATGCCTCAAATACTTTCAGTTGAATCTGTGAAATGAAGGGCCAGGTATTCCTTTACATTTTATACAATATATAAAAGAAAAACAGTTCAAATTTTTTCACAAAAGAAGAAGCTTGATGTAAAAAAATAAATGTATTTTTAACAGAAAGCAACTGACATCAATGAAATCAAATAAAACAAAAATTCATGGAGAATAAATAATATAAGCCATATATTTAAACTATAATAAGGTGGCATAAAAGATTATTTCTATAATTAGAAAAAAACAGTGTTATGGCTTAAAGTTCTGCTCTATCAACAGGAGTTGTCTAAGGCCAGAATAATTAAGAACTAAGGCCAGAGAAAAAGAAATTGATAACCAAAAAATAAGGCACCCAAAAATTTCAGGACCCTTTAGAGGGAAAAGAAGTAGAAGTAGGTACTTCAAAATACCTTCCTGGGACATACTTTAGCCTGTAGACACATCCCTGAAAGTTTCATTTTCCTAGCCTAACCTCTTTCAAAGATAGCCAAAAGTAGCTAAAGTGAAATTTTACCCCTACTGTATCTTAAAAATCCAGTTTAAATAGCAATCTCAACAAATATAGACTATATAAAAGGCTATAGGTATTGGCCTAATCATTCTAAATTTTTTCCAACTAATAATTATAGGATGGTTTAGAAACTAGGCCTGTTTGATATAATAACATTTGACTAACTCACCAATGTGATAGCTGCCTCCCTAAGAATCAACCTTTTTAATAACAAAAAAACTTTTCTTCTGACTCCTTGGGTGCGTTTGTTTACTTGTCCAATGGGATTTTTACTAATCGAGGTTTAACCCCTAAAAGATAGCAACAAATACTTGTCTGGCCACGTGTTACTGAAAACGGCAAGATTAATTGCGAATAATAACAACATTGGTCACGTGTAATTATTATTTTAATGCTATGTGAAGTTTTGACAAGGAAGAGGCTAGGACTTTGGGCCTGTTTCAAATTTTACTGGCAAATACAGCTTCAGCAATTATTTCAGAGCTGGGTAGCCTAATACAATTTGTGTGGCCAGAAGTTTAATTGTTAGATTTCAAATTGTGGTTGTCATTTGCCTTTTTAAGTCATTCCATTCAAGATGCTTTGGATATTTTTTATTGTGATAAATTGTCTTAATGCTCTGAAAAGGGAAAATTATTTCAATTGCATAGGATAGGAAAATTTTGGTAGGCTAATTAATTCAAAGTCCTAAATTAGCCAGGGAAGTGCTTTTTTTTTCACTAAAAAATCACCACGTTCTTTGAACTCCAATTATATAGCCCTGTTTTTGGCCCCCTTGATCCAGTTCCTGATTGTCATTTACACTAAATTTCACTTTTTCTGTTACCTATTTATGTTTGCACCAGTTTTACCATTGGGTAAAACTGGTACAAATAGTATTACTGGCTTTCATATAATTTGAATATACCACTTGATGCCTTTTGTAATGCTGTTTACAAATATAATAATTGCTTCTACCGCAAGTTCATATTTAAGCACTTTTTGACCTCTTAAAAATGACCTATATATGGGGTCATTACAAATCTGTAATAGTTTAGAAACAAATTTGGGCTATATATTTGCACATCAGGGGGTGGGGGTAAAGTGTAGCATATATTAAATATGTAAACTAACCATTGCTTGAATTTTTGTGTGTGTGCTGTTGCACTGGTGATTTCTCTTTTCATTAAAATTTGATATGCACAAACACATTAAAAAAAAACAGCAATGGTTAGTCTACGTATATAATATATGCTATGCTTTACCCCCACCCCCCTGATGTGCAAATATATAGCCCAAATTTGTTTCTAAACTATTACAGATTTGTAATGACTCCATTAATAGGTCATTTTTAAGAGGTCAAGAGGTGAAAAAGTGCTTAAATCTGAATTTGCAGTAGAAAAAAATTATTATATTTGTAAAGAGCATATAAGAAGGCATCAAGTGGTATATTCACTTTATATGAAAGCCAGTAATACTGTTTGCACCAGTTTTACCCTTGTTTCTTGTTAATATTACTAAGGGGTCATAGTTAAGCACTAGAGAAGTCATTGTTAAATAACTTGTGCTTATGTATATATAGCTTTTTGCTACTTATTCTTCTTTGGTTATATAATGCTTGATGTGGTATAAGCCAAGAGAAGGACCTGTAGACCTATAGAAGAAAACCTGTTAAAAAAAGATGATTCTTTGTAATTTACATAATAATTATAGCTTTCTACATGCAGCCCTGCTCTACTTTAGCCCCAACCCTGCTAATATGGAAATCTATAGCTGAAATTACATATTTTCTATTGATTCTGCCAATCTATCCCTCAACCCTTGTACCTGTTAATTGAGGCAACTGTGGCAAAACAAGAACTGGAAAAACAAGTAACAGGTGGCAGAAAACATTGGAAATATATAATTTGGGCTATATGTTTGCAAATTAGGCATGTTAGAGGTGAATTTCTTGTTGTTCATATTTTGATTTAAAAATAAAATGAATATACCACTTGATGCCTTTTTGTATGTTCTTTACAAATATAATAATTGCTTATTTTGCTAGTTCAAGTTTAAGCACTTTTTGACCTTACTTAACCTAACAAATTTTGGCAGTGAAAAACATACATTATTTTGTCAAAAATGACCAAAAACACATACCTTAATTGAAAATGTGGCATCAAAGAAGAAGAAATACAGCATAATATTGTAAAATTTATTAATCCAACTTAATTGTGGAAAATCAGTGCTCATAGATTATACAACATGTAAAAAATGGATTAATAATGAAACAGTAAGTTTGAGACCAATGTTTTAAGCTTTCTTATACCCAAAAACTATTTGAGTATACTTTGGTCATTTTCAAGAGCTCAAAAACTTGTACTTGAAGCACTTATTATGTTTGTAAAAAATAAAAAAGGGCATCAAGGAGTATGTTCACTTTATTTGTAAATCAAACATATGAACAACAAAAAATTTACCAATTATTAGTATAGCTGCACAATTTTCCCCTGGGTATGTAGGCTTAGTGGAAGGTCACTTATACCTGATCATGTCCCTAATGTTTTTACTTGGTTGAAAAAAAAATCCAAAGAAAGTTCCTATTGAAAAGGAAAGAGATCAAAAGTAAGATTGAATTTGTCATAGCTTGGAGGTTTGTCCCTTCAGTTTGTTTAAAGAAAACAGATTCATAATTGAAGCTTTGTTCATTTCAATCTTAGGGATAATCTACATTTGTTACACTTAATTAAATGGTTGTAAAGGGATACTTTTATTTATTTGTCTTGTTTGTTTTCTACATAATTTTTTAATCTTTAAATTGATATACATTTCTTACAAATTAATTAGTCATATCATAGTTCCACTTGCAAGTTTTGACCTACTTTGTAACCCTGGTCTCAAAGTTGCATATAAATTTATTGAAGCTAGGAAACATAGAACTCCTCTCTGTTTAAAAGAAAATGGATGGACATAGGTAGGTTTTAATACACTAAAGTCCTAGGGCCATGGAAATTAAAAAAAAAAACAATGAAGATTAACTTTAAAATTCTGGACATGACATAAATATGACATTCACAAAGAAAAACCATTCACAAAATTTTACTTTTGTGCTCAGTTGCCAACCTGAGCAATTGCCCTAAATTTTTAAACCTTGCAAAACATTCACCAGCCAATTCTTATGACCTACACTGTTGTCTGTACATCAAAAATTCATGGAAAAGGAAGGACCACCTTACTGACATTTCTTCCTTTGTACTTATATTTAAAGGGTTTAAAAGAAAGCTCCTATGGCTAAGTCAGAAGCCTAGTAAAGGACCAGGTAATCCTTTAGACAGGAAGTGCAATAGGAAGCTAGGGGCCAGTCATCCTATGCTTTTGCATGTCCTTCCTGCTTACTGACCCCAGATTTCTCTAGGTAACCTGTTAAGTTTGGGCCAATTCTGGCTGAACTTACAGAGTTACATCACTGACCTTCGTCCCAAACCAAATAAACTGCTAATGCCAGAAATTAAACCTGTGCCCTTTGGATAAAAGATTCTCAACCTAGAGTGCCAGCCACTTAGGAAGGAATACAAATGTCACCAGAGAACAAAAATTATTTGGAAAAAAGAAAATATTGAAAAAAAAAAAATAACTCAAGTCATAGTTGCTCATTGCTGTCCCACAAACAATATGTATTTCATTAAGACAAATAAATTTTTAAACAGGTATCAACAAAACTCCATCAGGGATTGTATTTACTTAAGGTACAATCAGCAATATTAATGCTTAGTTTTGTGATATTCTGGTTTTGAAATAATAAAAAAAGAGAAATTATATGTTCTATGTGTTTTCCATAACCCCATTTGAGAAAAATCATTTGTAACAACAATATACCCATGGTTGGCTCAGAATCTCTCTAAAATTCTTTAAACAGAAGGAATTTAAAAAAAAAATTATACTCATCAGCAAGAAAAATATTAACATAACTCTCTAAACTTGGCACTTTTTAAGACAATTTTTAGCAAAGCAAATGCAAAACTTTAATGGTGTCCTATGTCATCTAAAAAAAAAAAAAAACATTAAAATGTGTCAAATGAATTTTGATGTAAGATGCCTCTAATACTTTCAGTTGAATCTGTGAAATGAAGGGCCAGGTATTCCTTTACATTTTATACAATATATAAAAAGAAAAACAGTTCAAATTTTTTCACAAAAGAAGAAGCTTGATGTAAAAAAAAAAAATATATTTTTAACAGAAAGCAACTGACATCAATGAAATCAAATAAAACAAAAATTCATGGAGAATAAATAATATAAGCCATATATTTAACCTATAATGAGGTGGCATAAAAGATTATTTTTAGAATTAGAAAAAAACAGTGTTATGGCTTAAAGTTCTGCTCAATCAACAGGAGTTGTCTAAGGCCAGAATAATTAAGAACTAAGGCCAGAGAAAAAGAAACTGATAACCAAAAAAATAAGGCACCCAAAAATTTCAGGACCCTTTAGAGGGAAAAGAAGTAGAAGTAGGTACTTCAAAATACCTTCCTGGGAAATACTTTAGCCTGTAGACACATCCCTGAAAGTTTCATTTTCCTAGCCTAACCTCTTTCAAAGATAGCCAAAAGTAGCTAAAGTAAAATTTTACCCCTACTGTATCTTAAAAATCCAGTTTAAATAGCAGTCTCAACAAATATAGACTATATAACAGGCTATAGGTATTGGCCTAATCATTCTAAATTTTTTCCAACTAATAATTATAGGATGGTTTAGAAACTAGGCCTGTTTGATATAATAACATTTGACTAACTCACCAATGTGATAGCTGCCTCCCTAAGAATCAACCTTTTTAATAACAAAAAAACTTTTCTTCTGACTCCTTATGAAGCTTAGCCTATGCAAGACAGGCCTAGAACACCAAAAACCCTTTAGATACTAAGGAATATGCATAATATTACTTACAGGTCACTGAAAAGCTAAGATTATTTCTATTATTTACAGTTTCCTTGTCTTTTCTCTAGACTTAACGATTTCACATGTTTATCCATTTAAAAAAATATATAGCATTGACGTCACAATCCTCAAATAATCTTTTTATTTGGGGGTTATAAAGTGCCAGCCCACGGACAAGTAATCCTGAGCGTTTGTGGGGATAATCCGACTAACCTCTGACGTCATATGTGTCTCAAAAAACGCTTGGATTAATCAGATTAGTAATCGGACAAGTAAACAAACGCACCCTCTATGGTAGGCAAAACAGACTCGGCAACACAGATTGAACGTTGTTGCACGAGGAAACAAATTAATTTGGTGTTCTTGAATTCATGCTCTTGAGCTAGGCTGGTACTTAGGCTGGTAACTGCTGGTATCAAAAGATATACTTCAAGAAATCTGAGCAGATACACATCATATAAGACAAACCAGCTCCATAGCTCTGTCGATCCCACAGAGTGAGCCAAAAGGAAAAGGGCTAAATAGTATCGACTGAAAAGCACGTTTGCTGAATAAGAAGAAGACGAAGAAGATGCTCTTGAGCTAGGCTACAAAAAGCAAATGTATAGTTCTTCTTTAAATACTATTAAATGATTTTTCTCCATGTCAAAGTCTTGAATTAGGGCTATTGAGGAGTAAACAAGTTTAGAAAACAGTTCTTAGTTGGCCTACTTTGCAACAGCATATGTTGACTAGCCTAATTGTAGCCAACACATTTAGACTCCAACTCCACTATATGTATGCACTAGAGTAATCTAGGCAGAAATTTATTTACATTATCTGTCCCTACAGGAGTCCATGTAGTCAATTACTGAAACAATAAAACAGAATCATGCATAAGAAACAGAAATTAGACCCAGCAACTGCCAACACAGAGTTGGCTAGCAGGCCTAATGACAATGTAAAGTGTCCAAACTTCCAATAAAGTTTGTTTTTAAAAATAAATAGAAGTACAAATTATAATAAAAAGTAACAAAGAAATGTATTTTAAAGTCTAGACCAGATAAAAATAGACCAGACCAGATAAAAATAGCTAAACTTCTTGAAGAAAGCAACACCCAATAATCTGACCATTAAGCAAAATGTGTACCCAACATCAATAAATATAGTACAAACAGGACATTGTCAGTCCTGTAGGCACTGAATTGTCAGTCAAAAAACCAAGAATTGTTAGTGAGCACTGAATACCTCCCTCTCATTGGTGCCAGTGACCATATCTGCCATAACTTGCTGTTTAGTCAACAAACAAAAAACTTTAATAAACAAACTTACACTAACTACTACAAAATCAGGAAGATATAACAGGTAGTAGAATGGGACCAAGTGATTGTCAAGGGAGACATTGAGCTACTTTAAGAACTATGCTCCAAGCTTAGAGGACATTCACTTCAAGTTCATTCCTGAAGACACCAAAAACACTGCCATGCCTTAACCAGCCTATTAATATGGTTTTGAACAGTAAGCAGAAGGATTTTTCAAAGTATTTTATATGCAAATGCACACACCACTGGGATCATTTTGCATGAGCAAGGAATAAACCAAGGCAACTGACTAGGCACTTCATTGCTGATTATGAAGATAACTTGGTATTGAACATCAAAGACAACCCAAAGAGATTCTGAAGATGCATATCTCTTAAAGATAAGAGTAGAGAAACTATTTCATTCCTGCTCAATCCTGAAGGAAAAGCTGGAAAATTTGGAGGACATTGCATATTTTCTGAACAACACATGTGCATCCAACTTCTGGTGGACCCCCCTGATCAGCCACAGTACCCTGCTCCCAGTGCAAAAAATTATGACACTATGGACAAGATTTAAAAAAAGGCTGAATAAATTACACCCTGACAAAGCCAAAGGCCTAGGCAGTATACATCCCAGGCTCCTTAAAGAACTTGCAGATATAGTAGCCAAGCCACTATGTTCACTATTCAAGCTGTCCCTTCAGACTAGTAGCCTATCTGCAGATTGATGGACAGTCATAATTACTCCAATATTCAAGAAAGGATCTAGAACCCAGTCTGAGAACTTTTGTTCTCAGACTGGGAACAAAGACAATGACAATCAGATAGACAATGATGTTGCCTTATGAATCCATAGCCTCCTCTCTGATAAAATCCAGATTGTTCTTGTATATGATGAAAGAGGTGACCTCTTCTTCTCAATACCAGTTAATGTTAAGAGTTACATCCCCCAAGGGACCAAACTAGGCCCAACACTGTTTAACTTTTATTTAAATGACACTCCTGGGGTGGGCAAGAATGGCTTGGAACTTTATGCAGATGATTCCAAACTCTTTGGTCCAGGTGCTGGTATGCCCATTCGAAATGACAAGTAAGAGTGTGATCTTGGGGTAATCATTGACAATAAGCTTAAATTTCATAGTCACTGTCAGAACCAAGCAGCTAAGGTAAACAAGGTTCTTGGTTTGATCAAGTGTTCAGTGACAAGCTTCCAACTGAAAGTTATCCAGAAGCTTTATGCAGCCCTTGCTTGTCCCCATCTTGAGTTTGGCATTTTTGTTGCCACTAAGCACTTTAAGTGTGACATGATGATACTTGGGATGGAGCAACAAAGCTCCCTTTTGCCAAACAACAAATCTCCTGGAAGTAACAACTAGAAATGCTTTAATTGCCTACCCTAATGTACTGTAGAAAGAGATGAGATGTCATCCTTGCATTTAAGATGATGACCAGTTACACCATTAAGCCCATTTTGAATCACAGTGAATACATGGGAGCACAAGAAACCCTGTAAAACTGCATAAAAATTTAGCAGAAAGCATGAGGAGTCCAATTTCTTCAACAATTATGTCATTCCAGTGGGGAATTCGCCCAGCAAATCTACTGTATCAATCAGTTGGAAGCTTCAAGATTGGTGTTGACTTTAATTAGAGCAGCAAGTCATGGACGATGTAGTGGGACAAACCAGTATCATCTGGCAGGGTCTATTAGATGACACCCACCCCTTTTAGTACTCAAAAATGCCCAGTCAGCAATACATCTAGTGACACCCAATAATAAAACCAAACTGTCCTGTATATATGTAAATAGTGATGATCCACTCATAAACTATGACATGAACTCTGACTCATAGTTACAGGTTCTTCCACCTTAGTTGCTAGAAGTTGTGATTTAAGGCAATTTAATGTAGCAGAACCAGGCAAATAGAACTGTCTGTCCAGATGTTAATTCTTGTGAGTTCTGCTAGCTTAGTTCAAATATGTTCTTTAAAATATTAAACAAGATTCATTTATAGAATGATTGTTTGCCCTAACTTGAAGTAAACAAATTCTAAAGATTAGCAATTTTTATAGACTTTGACATGCTGTATACTGCTGCTTTCAAGCATAGAAGAGAACTTGCTGGACAGCAAGAAGTCCCCTGGAGCTTCAGTTGAATGGGGGATTTGTGCAATTCTGGGCCCATCTTGGTCACACTATACTTTTACACACTTGGTGATGCTCTTCTATCAGCAAGAGTTCAATCCTTCCTCAAGCAATCTCAATCCTATTACTTCAAAGTCATTATATATTCATGCTTACACACAATATCAAGGAGGCACACTCGTGCCTCTTTAAAGAGGCGAACCACAGCAATGTTAAGCGATCTTCGGTTCCAGTGGTCGCAGAGGGATGGGGAGGGATGCATTTCGTAGCCCAAGCTCCAACTAAGAAACCTGCCAAATTTCATCCCCCTCCAACTTTTTCTTCATGGGGAAAATCTGGCCGAAAGTTTCGACCTCCCAACCCCCCCCCCCCCTTTAACGTTGTCTGATCGGGCTGAAATTCACAAGTTAAGGTCCCCTAGGGCCCAGGAGCTTATCCGCGAAATTTCAGCTCGATCCGATAACTCCTTCCCTGTTTTCCAGAAACCACGCATAGCCACTTAATGCTCATGTTCTCCTTTTGTTTTTTTTTGCCACGCCTACAGGTCACAGCCGACATCGGATCTGGGTGTACGAAGACTCATTCGACGCGGAATTCTCTAAGTAATTTTGCTTGAAAGTTTTGTCAGAAAATCTTAACCCCCCGATATTCTAGCTTAGAAAAACCCCATTTCCCCATAAGAGCCCATGTTAAGTTTTTTGTTGTTAAAAGTTACGAATTTCAACATCAAGTGTATCAAAATGATCAGCTCGACATGGTGAAACTGACTGAAAGCTTCAAAAAATTCTGTCTTAATCCGTAAAATTTTTATTTGAGAAAAATGACAGAAACCCTATTTTTTCTGCCACGCCTACAGGTCACAGCCGACATCGGACCATGGATTGTAGAAAAACGTACAGAAATAATATGAAAAAAAACTTCGTTTTCTTAAAGAGTTAAAGAGGCTGCATCCCAAAGTCGAACCTTAAAACGTACAGGAATTAGGAGAGGCAGTTGGGGGTTGCCGCCCCCCAAACCCCCCGCTTTTAAAGACTCTTTTGTACAGGTTTTTTGTTGTGGGGGGCTGCCGCCCCCTAACCCCCCGCTCTTGGCTTCGGAAAGGCCCTCTTTTAATTAACAAAGAATACAAAACAGGTTTTTGTTTGCTACCCTACCCCCACCCCCAGCTCTTAGCTTGTGTGCTCTGTGTCTGGAAAACAGTTTCAATAATTATGTTAAAATGTAAATGGAGTGGTCAACTTCATTGTTACTAATAACTAGTTTCGGCGCAATGGTTCTCCTTTCCTCTTGTGTTTGACATTTTTCGAAGTTATTCCATTATTCATTCATTTCAATTTTTTGTTAATTAAAAGAGGGCCTTTCCGAAGCCAAGAGCGGAGGGTTAGGTGGCGGCAGCCCCCCACAACAAAAAACCTGTACAAAAGAGTCTTTAAAAGCGGGGGGTTTGGGGGGTGGCAGCCCCCCAACTGCCTCTCCTAATTCCTGTACGTTTTAAGGTTCGACTTTGGGATGCAGCCTCTTTAACTCTTTAAGAAAACGAAGTTTTTTTTCATATTATACTGCTATGGAGGGGCAGGCCATAATAGATAACTTTGCTAGGAAGATGTTTTTGAGCCCCAAAGAAACGGTACCAAAACAAACTAAAGAATTATTCTAGAAGAATTATCCTTCAATCAGAATCTTTTGCAAATACTGTAATGTTTACTAGGTTTTAATATCCCCAAGGGGTGACACACCTCACAGTCACCCTGCAATGCCATTTACAGCCATGGTTCCAGTTAGACAAACTTGTCAAAGGGCCACACTGATGGCACTATGGCGTCATGCAAGCAGAATTCTCTTTTAAGGAATTGGGACAGAATACAGAGCTTATGACAGAACAGAGAATCCATACAATCTCATAAAACTGGAACATCTCCAACCAATTACATCCAGCTTAGATAAAATAAAATATTTATTTCAAAAAAATCTCTTATCACAGACCCAGAAAGGGCCAAATTTGGACTTTGGAGTCTACAAATCAGATGGTTGTACTAAAACTGGCAAAAATGCAAAAACCAACAATGAAAAGAAAAATCATAATGAATAATCATTTATGAGTCAGTAATTAAACTATAATAATTTATTTAAAAAGATAAAAACTAATAAGCAAATAAATGCAACAACCTAGGCAGCATCATCAGCCAATAAACAAAAGAGAGAAACTAGTGGGATATTTTATTCATTTTTTCTGTGATGAAGGGGACAAATTTTTTTCATATCTGGAAGTAAAGCAGCAAATGGGGGACAAAATAGGGATGGGCTCAAAAACAGCTTGAGGTGGCTGTAATCTGGCTGGGGAATGACATTTGGGGAAAATACTTGCCATCTGAGGGTTTGTTATTGCATTTCTTTTGCAAAACAGAGGCACAAGAAAACGCCCTGCACTCAAGGGTTAATCTGGGAGCAGAGAGTATGGCACCCTGTCTTCTTTGAAAATTATTTGCAAGATTCTTTTTTGGATTGATTCAGTTTTTTTCCAATTCTATGTAAGAGAGACCAGGGTGCCAAACTGGATTAGCGTATTCAAGATGCAGGCAGACATAAGATGTGTAAATCCTTAAGGAGTGGGAAGGGGGATGCTAAATTTATTTACAAGCTTAAGGAGGGCAATAGACACATTAGCTCTATGGATAACGTCTTTAATGTGGATATCCCACTTTAAATTTGAAGAAATTGTGATGCAAAGTAGTTTAAATGAGAACCCAGAAATTTCAGGAGGGATAGGATTAAGAAAACAGGGTAAGGATTTGTGGAAACTAATTGGCATTATCATACATTTAGAGGGGTTATTTCAAGAAATTTTTTAAAGGGACTAAATGGTTTCCATTTTCCTGCATTTCCAATGGCATAATGCTTCTCGTTTGTCATATACTGATGATATCTTTAATATCAGCTGAACTATTAAACAACTTTCTGAAATTTTTGAATCAGCAAGATGATTACCTAAATTTTGGTCTTGAATTTGACACAGGGAAATACAGGCTCCTAGTTTTCAACTGGTGTAAAAGTAGCCCTGTTCCATCAATAGCTCTTGGTTCCTCTATAGTTCAGCCAGTAGAAAATATCACATATCTTGGCCTTCCAATCAGTCCAACTCTCTCTCTTGCACTTGACAACATCTGATGACTCAAGCCTTTTGCAGAATTGCCCATGCTTATTTATCCTTAGTTTCTGTGAAATTGTGCTTCAATTGGCATATTTTTGCACCTCTTTTTAATTCATTTACCCTTCCCCACATTCTATATGTTGTCATTTTTGGGAAATATTTTACTAAATGTGATAACATAAAAGTTTACTCCTTTTTCTTCAGGCTTGCTAAATATCTGCTTCAATTTCCTCAATGGTTACCAAATTTTAGGATAGTTCAGAGGCTTGGAGTAGCTGGCCCCAAAGAAACTGTTTTTCAATGAATAAAAACATAATGCAAAGACAGCTAACCATCCTTGGTACCAGCTACTGCTGCATTGCATGTAGTTAAGAGTTGTATATTTTAATGTCATGTGTTTATGATTTAGTTATTATTATTTTCTTTTTGTTTTGATTCTTTTGGTTTCTGCTACTAATGTGCTGTGTCTAGCTGAGAGTTGTAAGTTTGCCTTTAATATATGTATTATTTTGTTACCATGTTACCATTCCAGCTCCTGAAAAGGTCACTAGATCTCGTAATTTCTGTTCTATAAAGCCTTCTTCCAATATTCTGTTACTATTGACTCAGCTTCAACATTGCTTGTTATTGTAATTTTAGAGTCATAGGTGCTCAGGGTCCGTCAATCATGCAGGACTTCTTCCAGTTAATTAATTTGTTTTTAGACACAGAACATAGTTTGCATAATTTTCTCATTTGTGTTAAGAAGGGAGAGAATGCTTAATTTGTTTTTAAATTTTTTTGTTAAATTCCATGTCTTACAAAAAATTAAAAATACCCTTGGAAAATAACCATTAAAATCGTCAGTTCAAAATACTTATCAAGACTAGGTTTATTTGGAAATAATACTATCAAAAATGAGCAAGTCTTTATAACTTTGGGTCTTGTCCTGGTTCATGGGCCACCTTTTTGATTAAAATGTTGCTGATAAATTGTGATGTAGTTGTGTATTCGTTCTGCTCTAATGAACCTCGGGGGTCAAAAAGGGGATTAATTAGACCATGCGAAAGCATTTGGCTTTTGAATGACATGATTGTTGTATTACTCCATGTCAAGTTTTCTCTATATTTGGCTACAGTGATTTTTTTTTTTTTTTTTTTTTTTTTTGAGAAAGACTGATTTCTCTTATTCAGTTCTTGGCAAAATGCCCATTGACAATAGCTTACTACGTTTTTACGTTAACGTACTACAAAATAACTTATACGGCACGTATAAAAATCTGATTGCATAGTTTTGTTGACTATTTCCGACTACCCAGAACTATAAATAGTACTGCTCGATACTCAATATTTATACAATTATTATCCTTTTAGGTCTGTAAATATGTTCAGTTGTTTTTGCGAGAGCCTCAGGTTCTTCCATAGGAGTCTTGGATTCTAAGGATTTTTTCTGGTAGTTTCTTAAAAAAAAATTGAATAACTTTTATAAGTAAAAGGGCTATGTAGAGGTAGAACTCGGTTTTATTTTATTTATTTCTTTTGTTGTCTAAATGTATTTGCTTTATTTGCCTGTGCCTCCAACTTTAGTTTATATGAGCAGGATATTGCTGTTTCCAAGATATGACTTTTTATAGCACTTCTTGTATAAATTATTCCCAATAACCATTACTATATGTAAACAATGGTCAAAATTTGTAACATGCAGCCCCTCCCCAGGAGCTCTGGGGGATTGAGTCGTCCCCAAAGACATAGTTATTAGGTTTTTTGACTATGCTGAACAAAATGGCTATTTCAAAATTTTTATCCGGTGACTTCCGAAAAAAATTATTTTGGGTATACATTTTTGCAGATAAGAGCTTGAAGCCTCTATAGAATAGGAAGTTATTCGTGCTTATTAGGTATTTCATTTGCAAACAAGAGAATTTGGAGAATTAATTGAGTATTGATTAGATATTAGAAGTACAAAGTAAATCCATTGAACAATCCTCAGAGGATATAGCCCACTACCTTAATACCTACCAACTTAATCCCTACCGAGGTGTAATGGACTACTTATTTTCTATTTTCTTTTAGTTAGCTTCCTGTATGATTTGTTTGATCGAATAATGAATCTATGGGCGATAACATGAAAAATCACCAGATTTAGAAAAAAACCTAGAAATTCTTTAAAAATCCAGGGGACTTTAAAAATCCTTATATCCCTAAATGAAAAAGCCTTCCCCTAACAGACCTCAAAAATCCCTGTTATAGGGGGAAAATCCCTAGAATGGAAACATTGGACACAATGCTATCAATCTCAAGAAAGACACCATATTGTGTTTTGATGCTTCAAACCTTGAAGTTACCTTTGTTTTGAAATAGATGGCCCTGATGCATCCACTGTTGGGACCATTACATAATGTCCTAATTTGCTTTGAAACGAAAAAATATAATGCAGTATGTTTGCTACAATATTTTTCACCACAACTAATGAGATTTCAATATATTATTCTTATTTATAATAGATGTGTTATTCTACATAAGTTATAACTCTTGCTCTAATACTCCTCCCTACGGCTTATTCCCTCGGATACGCTATAAAATTATGGAAAACCCCAAAATAACTCGGGGTTTTACTAGTCAAGTAAACTTTTTCTGTGTGTATTTTACGTGGTATGTAATTACTAAATAAATGGGCTCGGAAAATGGAAATTAAAGTTGGCTGCTCTTTAAATCAGGATTTGATATTACACATTGTTGACTCTCCCCTCTATGCATAGCATGTTCAAATTTACAAGTTTAAATTCTGTATTGAGATCCAATTGAGTTTTATTCCAAAACAAAAAACCTTGAAAAAAAATATCGTTTCCTCTTTTGAGAGGGTAATTATTTGACAATATGCGTAAACTGTTAAAAATTTGTTTCATATTAATCATCATTTTAGGTCAAATGCTTGTCGATTGGCTTTTGAGTGAATTGGACGAACTGAATTATCAAAGACATTCCCTTGTGCAACTGGAAGTTCGACAGCTGATTATTAATTTCTACACTATGCTTTTGCATGCTGGGGCTATAAGACCTGTTGAGGATGGTAACATCAACGGGGTGGATATGGACTTCGAGGTACGGTGCTTACTGGTTTCTCACGACTCCAAAATGTCTAGTATCTAAAGGTAGCTTGGTTTAATTTTACGTTAAATACAAAAATAACGAAATATTATAGTTGCATTTAATGTGAAAACTTTTTTTCTTTTTTTAAAAGTCATTTTTTATTATTGACTGTTGAACAAGAAATTGAAATAAACCCCAACAGGAACTGAAAATTTGGCATTGGGTCAGCTATGGCCTTTATTTCAGCGGTTGAAATAATACTGACAAAATGGTTGCCTTAGCAAACTAGTCATTACCATGCAAAATAGGCTCTTCAAAACTGCACAATGCCGCTAGACTTTGGCCGCAGAATATTAAAACCGATTGATTCGTAGACAAAAAATGAGGAAGTTCGGGACAATGTATATAATAACCTGTTTTTCTATTTCTAGAAAAAGAACTAAAAACATGAAAAATAAAATGATTGAATATGAGATCCCTGATAACTGAGATCCAAGTTTTTCATTAGATCTCAATCATCAGTGTTGTAATTTTGTCAAAATCCTGGGAAAGGGGGGGGGGGGGAAGTTGTAGCCAATTTTTCCAAATCCAGTGAAAATGGCAATGAAAACAGAAAAATGAGCCATAAAGTACCACAAAGGCAAGGATATACTAAAGAAAACTGACCTATTTCTCTTGGATGCTTGAATTATACAGGCTTATCTTAGTTATTAAGATTTTTAGTAGAAAATAAATTTCAGCTGGGAATGGGGGTAAACTGGGACCTCGAGGATGCTGTTCCCCCCCCCCCCTTTTGGCCTATAGCAAATTACGCCCCTGTTAAACATGTAATATCTTTTGAAACACTATGTTGCATTTATATTGATCCTAAACTCCAGTTAGTTTACCAGTAAATTACGGAATAAATGTGGTGGGATAAGTAGCTAACGCGGTTAAGTCATCAGGATATCAGTGTCATCTGGTATTGAAAACGCCAAAAACTTGGCGTCTTTCAAGCTTTGGAATAACACCATAAAGGCAAGGATATACTAAAGAAAATTTACCTGTTTCTCTGGATGCATGAATTAAACAGGCCTATCTTAGTTATTACAAGATTATTAGTAGAAAATAAATTTCAGCTGGGAGGAGGGGGTAAACTAGGCTGGAGGAGTCAGTTGCCCCCCCCTGGCCCATAGTAAATTACGCCCCTGTTAAACATGTAATATCTTTTGAAAAATTATTCAGATAATTTTCACTACCATACGAAATTTTAACTTAATAAATTATTTACTTAGAATTGACTTTTCTTCCTAAATATTGACTCAAAAGAGAATCTGTGAAAGAGAAATATCAAATTTTAGCTGCAAGCTAAAGCACTATTGTTTGTTTCTTTAAATAATCAAAAAATTACTTACTTGAAATCATATTTTCTTCCTTCATGCTGACTTAAAAGAGAACCTGAAAAAGAGAAATAGCAAATAATAGTCAAAAGCTAAAGCACAATTGTTTTTCTTTAAATAATTGTAAATTGCTAACGTGAAACTGAAATTTCTTCCTCCATGTTCAATCAAAAAAAAAGAAAAAAAAACTAGTGAAAAAGAGAAATGTTGAATATTAAACCTAAGCTAAACGAAAAGTTTTTTGTCTTAATCTCATCGCGTTGATACCCCCTCATTTTGTTCTATTTAAAGTCTTAGCATTTTATTGAAAACAATAAGGTTTAAGAAGGCTGGAGATGGTGGTTTAAGAAGGCCTCTATATACAGTGCTTTATTGACGATTTTCCAGCATTATGGAACTATCCCAGCTCTGGTTATTATCAAAAGTAACTTCCTTAGAAACCGAGAATGCTGAAGTCTTTCCTATTTGGAAAACACTTGTTAAGTTTTTGTGAAACCCGTCTTATTTTAGTTCAAAGAAATGTTTCAAGTTAAGGCTTGGGATTTAGCTTAAAATGACATAGTTTGCTAAGATTCAGAATACTTATTTCATTCTGCTAAATTTTTTAACAGTAATGTTTTGTATAAGTGTAAAGAGGACCTTTGGATGAAAATTTCCAAACTTCAAGATTTGAACCTGGATTCAAAAAGGATATTACTATAGGTCAACGGTCTGACGTCTAGTCCGACACATTTAAATCTTAAATTATTTGCTATCTTTTGTGGAATAAGAAGATTTTAACCTAAGCTGAAAAAAATATGTTTACTAAGTAGCGATTGCTTGAAGGTAGTTTGTACGTGTAACGTTACACCTGGACTTGCCTATTGCATTTCTCTGTAGGAGGAGGGATAATATGTTAAAATACTAATGGGGATTGAAATTTAAACTAATTAAATGAACTAATGGGTTAAAATTTTAGGCATCTGGAAAGGGGTATGAAACACTATTCTGTAAATATGAAGAAAGCATGAATCACTTTAAATTTCATAGATTAGATAGATTGTTTTTTTATTCTTAAGTTGTTTGTTATTAACTTGGATATCATTTGTGAAATAGATATTCAGATCGTATGCTCACGAAAAAAAGATATGTATTATCTTATTTTTCTCTTATATTCTCTTATTTATTAATAAAAAAAAATGTAGATGTCAGACAAAACTGAAACGGAATATGGGCGTAATCTTTAACAGCATTTTACGTACAAGGCAAAACAGCCCCCATTGAAGAGGATATTTTGTACAAAGGATTTAAGCTGTCTAGCAAAATGTGCAAACGGAAGGCTACAAGTAAATTCTATTGCACGCGGAACGCAAAATGCTATCAATGACAAGGAAGACATCACATTGTTATTATATGCTTCAAATCTATAAAAGTTATCTTTGTTTTGAAATAGATAGCGCTCTTGTATTTGCCATGGTCTAACTTGTGTTAAAAGTAAAACATGTAACATGTTGGCTTCAAAATAAAAACTAAAAGAAACAAATCTATTTTTCACTATAACTAATGATTTTGAATAGATATATTATTTTATGAATAGATGCAAATAGCGTTTCTTTGTATGAATCGTTCTATTTTTTTTATTGATTATTTGTTTCTAATTTTCAGTTCTCTGTTGAAAAATAATAAAAAAAATTGAAAAAGGGGAAACACACCTTAAAAGTCATAGAATGTCACACCATCGCATTCAGCATATCAGAGAACCCTATCGTAGAAGTTTCAAGCTCCTATCTACAAAAACGTAGAACTTCATATTTTTTGCCAGAAGATCTATCACGGGTTTGTGTTTATTTGTTTGTTTTTTGTTTTTGCTTTTTTGTTTTTCTCAAGGGTGATCATATCGACCCAGTGGTCCTAGAATGTCGTGAGAGGGTTCATTCTAACGCAAATTAAAAGTTATAATGCCCTTTTTAATTGACCAAGAAATTTAGGGGCACCTAGTCCCCCTCCCACGCTCATTTTTTCCAAACGTCGACAGACAAAATTTTGAATTAGCCATGTTGCTCAACATAGTCGAAAAACATGATAACTATGTTTTTGGGGATGACTTACTCCCTCGCAGTCATGGGGAGAGTGACTGCAAGTTACAAATTTTATATACAGTAATGGTGATTGGGTAGTACACATACTTTTTCAGGGGGATTATTTTGGTTTGGGGGGGGGGGGAGTTGGCTACGCGGGAGGATTTTCATGGAGGAAGAGAAATTCCATGAAGGGGGTGCAGGGTTTTCTAGCATTATTTAAAAAAAGACAATGGAAAAATAAATATGAAAAAGTTTTTTCAACTGAAAGTAAGGAGCAGCATTAAAGCTTAAAACGATCAGAAATTTTCACACATATAAGGGGTTCGTCTCCTCCTAAATACCTCGCTCTTTACCCTAAAGCATTTTTAGCAATTTCAACTGATCAATTCCAACTGGTCATTTTTAAAGAATTGGGTCAAAATTTAAGCTTTAGTATAAAGAGCGAGGTATTAACAAGGGGGCAAACCCCCTCATATACGTAATACAATATCAGAATATAGGAGTTCGTTACGTAATTTAAGTCGTAAGTTACGTATATTTTTTACTAAAAAAACGTTCGTTAAAAGTTAAAAGTTCTACTTGCCTTTTTAAGTAACCAAAAAATTTGAGGGCAACTTGGCCTCCTCCCAAACCCTTTTTTCTCAAAATCGTCCTATCAAAACTAAGATAAAGCCATTTAGCCCCCCCCCCACCTCCGAAAAAATATGCAAATTTTGTTTAATTATTCATATGCGGAGAGCCAAAATCAAACATGCATAAATTAAAAAACATTCAAACACTAAATTTAAAAACAATATGTTTTTTTTAACTGAAAGTAAGGAGCGACATTAAAACTTAAAACGAACAGAAATTATTCCGCGTATGAAAGGGACTGTTCTCTCCTTAACGCCACGCTCTTTGCGCTTAAGTTTTTACTGTTTTAAAAAGTAGAACTGAGAGAAAGAGTCAAACTTTAGCGTAAAGAGCGAGGCGTCGAGGAGGGAACAGCACCTTTCATACGCAGAGTAATTTCTGTTCGTTTAAAGTTTTAATGTCGCTCCATACTTTCGGTTAAAAAAAACTTGTTTTTGTTCTGTGGAAGTTTTCTTGCACTCTGTTAAATATTTTCCTGTTGGACACCCCTAATACTTCTAATTAAAAATTTCACCCACCTCCCCATGGATAGCTTGAAGGGGGAGGTTGACTCCTCCCTGGTTTTGCAAAGTTGTATAAGCCGTATAATAGTTGTATAAGCCAAGACCTCATTGAGGTCTATGACATTTATTAAATTTATACAGACATTTATATGAAAATGAGTTTCCAATATAATTGATATTTATAGGCGGCGACGGAAATACTCAAAATCAAACACCAATGGTACAGCCATCCTATCAGATGGTGCAAAGAGGAACACCATCAAGGAATAGTATCTAGCCGATGGTGCAGTCTCAGACATGCTCAATGTATGCATAGCCCATATCTGGTGCTTTTCCACCTCACATTACAAATCAACTTCCTCATGTCTCGCTGCCCACTCCTTGGGCAATTAGTAATCAGTCACCCTTCCTCTACCCAGTAAGATCTAATTTCTAAATCTGTTGAACATAATCTATTTGAACAATTTGACTAACAAAATAAGAGATAATTGTTGACGTATGTCATTGCTTATAAGTGTCCTTATGCTTTCTTTGATTTTTTTTTGTGACTATAAGACGGAAACCTCGATGCTTAGTTACATTTTAATTTGGCGAACTTGCAAAAGAGGTAAACAACAAACTGTAGCATATTATAATGTTTCTAAAATAAATTAAATGTTTCTAAATTCAGGCCTAGCTTAAGTGTTTTAGTACTCAAACACAAACCAATTTAAATGTTGGGTTGAGGGGACAAAATTTATTAAATTTGGCAGGGGTGGGGGGGGGGCAATTTGCCTTTTTTTAATCTAACGGGTGGTAGATGACCTTCCCATAGAACAGTGCAGAAAGATCTACCATCCTATGGGGATGTACCTACCATCTTTGTAAATATTCTTTTTTTTTGCTACTACGCTTTTTTTACCTAGCTTAAGTGTTTTAGTACTCAAACACAAACCAATTTAAATGTTGGGTTGAGGGGACAAAATTTATTAAGTTTGGCAGGGGTGGGGGGGGGACAATTTGTCTCTTTTTTTTAATCTGACGGGTGGTAGATGACCTTCCCATAGAACAGTGCAGAAAGGTCTACCATCCTATGGGGATGTACCTACCATCTTTGCAAATATTCTTTTTTTTGCTACTACAAGCCTTGGAAAGCTCAATACTTTGTTACATTTCAATTTAGAAAACTTTCAAATACTAATTGTTAATTACTACTTTTTGTCCATAGATTTTGAAAATTACGCTTTTTAAGTATTTTTATCGTAATTTATTTTTTATATAACAATGTGCCCCCCGTAGTTTTTTAAATATGGTTTATTTTGTATATTCATTTAAGAAAACAAAATAAATAAATATGGGTACTTATCTGAACAATTTGCCATATTCTATGGGTTTCAGCAAAGAATAGACTCAGACCAAGTTATTGTGGGTAATCCCCTGAAAACGAGAAAATAGTGATTTAGTCGACTTCAAAATTTCCTTGATTTGTTTTAAGTTATGTGTAAACAATCTGTATCTGGTAAAAGTGATATTTACCTTGTCATTACTACCTTATCACACTTGCAAGTAAATTTGTCTAATTTTTATTAGACAATTTAAGTCCGGGTTTTGCTGTAGTTTCCTGTTCTCAGGTTATATGAGGAATAAAGGTAAAAAGTTTTTATATAAGCGCAGCTTATTTTTATCAATTACTACGAAGGAATCAATGTAACCTAAAACGAACAAAATTAAAAAGAGTAGCTACAGCTAACAAAATTAACAGATACTACTATGGATTAATAGATGCAATCTAAAGTAAACAAAAATTTAAAGGACTAGAAAATTGCAAAATAAGATTGAAGCTACCACATCCCCAAGCCCTCCAAAGGCCACAGTGTCGTTTAGTATCTTCTCTGTCTTGATCTGCCTTGCCTCATCATAAAGACAAATTCTAAGTCTGTCGAGGGGTTGTGAGGGGTTGTTCACGATGGTGCACTTATGGTCAAATATGTGAGCAATTTAGAGCTATGGATGATTATCTGTACTAGTTCACTTCTATATTTACAAGTCTAATTCCCTTGATGTGGGTTGTTTGTTGCGAATGATGAATACACTTGCCCTCTCTGACTTGTGTTGAAAAATCAGTGTCCATGTACTCTCCCTAAAATAAGTTCCTTCTAATTTAGCAAAAATCTACCATGATTATGGTATTGTAGCCCTTATTTTTTCATTTTGGGCTCTGCAATGAAGTCTTTTGGCCAATCCCGCGTCCCATTTTATCACTGACGAACACTATCTCATAGAGGAGGTTTTCTAATTCTGTTTTATATGTTTTACACGCTAATAGTAGGTTTTTTCTTTTAAAATACCTTAGGATTTGCCTTCCAGACTTATTCTGAGACACTCCCCCCAAGAAAAGTTTGAGATATTGCTCTCCCAAAATAAAATTTTATAGTTTCACCCTCACTTCTCCTTCGACGAGAAGCCCTGTCTCCTCCCAATGTTTTTTTGGTATGCTATTTACTTTTTAACATTTATCTCTCCTTATTTTCACGGACAAAACGTAAATTTTCAGTATTTAGTTTTTGAAATATAGTGTTAAGGCTACAGAAGTCCAGGGTCCTGTTTCCTTCTGAATTGTTTTTTTTTCCAATATTTTGGTGAGGTTAAGAGAGAATTCGAAAAGAATCGATTTCTTAATACCCGTTAATTGATGCTCCAATGCTCCAATTTTTGGGTCACTTAAAAAGGGCACCAGAAAAACTACCGCAAATAAATCAAAACCAAAACAAATAGAAATTACAATAAATAGCCGAGTCGAACTCAAAACTAGCAGAAACTAACATGGTTAGGGCTCACAAGTCCTATGCCTTCTCAAGGCCAGAACATAATTTGCGCTCTAATGAAAGAATACAAAAGAATATGTGTTTTCAGTTTAATATACATATGCTCATGTTTATTGTTTAAAATTTTAATAATTTTATATTTATTAAAGTTATTACAGTCAAAATGTTTAATTTTATTCAGTAAAGTGCAAATTATTTTCTGGCCTTGAGTTGGCGTATAGGCTGTGAGTCTTAATCATTTTATTTTCTGCTTGTTTTGAGTGATATTGAGTGTGTATATTTAAGTAATATTGAGTGATATTAGAGTAACTTGTAGTGATATTACGCTTGGTAGATTATTTGATTTTGTTTGTGCTCACTTTTGGTTTAATGGAGTTCTTTACTTTTCCTTGAAAAACTTATTTTGTGGAAACATTTTTTAGTAAATTGTCAGTAATTAACGGAAATATATTGGGAAAAAAATATTTCCTTTAGATCTTTTTTTTAAAGAAACGATGAGACTGATGCCTTTCAAAATTTGCGAAGGGTGGGATAAATTTTATCCATGAAAACTTAAAAAAGACTATTTTCAAAATTGTTGCTGGTGTCCCAGCAATTACACTGTACATTAGGGTTGTTTTTCCATTTTTTAGATGGAAATCTTAAAAAAATGGCACAGAAGTCTTCTTTTGTGTATCAAGGTGTTCGGGTAGTACATTTTTGGAGGGGGGAGGGGTAGACTCAATATCATTTTATGTCTGAAATTCCTCTCACAAATTGAAGTTTGGTCTCCTAGTACTGCTTATTAAAACTGATAACCATAGGAAAAGAGTATAGGATGGCACTGCTTATATGTGCATGTGGTTTTGTAACCTTTCAGCTATGCTGAACAAATGGATATCTCAAAATTTTGATCGATCTATTTTTGAGAAAAAAGGGACGTGTGAGTGGGGCTGGTTGCCCTCCAATTATTTCGGTCACATGAAATAGAACACTATAACCTTTAATTTCCGTTCAAGTGAGCCGTCTCCTGATGTTTTAGGACTATCGGTTTGGTACGATCATCCCTGAGAAAAAACACATCCGTGATCTTTCTTCTGGCAAAAAATTAAAAAAATTTCGTTTTTGCAGATAAGAGCTTGAAACCTCTATAGAATAGGAAGTTATTCGTGCTTATTAGATATTTCAATTGTAAACAAGAAAATTTGGAGAATTAATTGAGTATTGATTAGATATTAGAAGTAAAAAGTGAAACCATTAAACAATTCCCAGAGGATATAGCCCACTCCCTACCGACTTCAGTCATCAATCTTTTACTGATTTAACCGATCTAGCTATATTACAAATCTTATTATGAAAAGCACCAAGTCCAATTTCCTTTTTCAATAACTTCTTTTTTTTATTCGAAAATTATATTTAATGGCTAGCTACCTTCTTTTTTTCAATAACTCCATTTCTGATCCATTTGCTGATGTAGAGGGTCTATCCATATCCAGTCCACTTTCAAAGGTTTTAGGAGAAAAGAAAATCTAATTTGGAAGTGATAGAATATTGAGGAAAAAAACAAAACATGAAGAAAAATTGACCTGAGCAAATGTTGTGAAATAGGAAATATAGAACATATTCGTAATTTTGCAATTAACTAGGTTCGCTTATGAACTTGATGATAACGCTCTGAGGTCTTCATCTGATATAATGCGAAATCGGAAGTTTCGAAGGCGGTATATTTGCATAAATACTAATTTGACTCATATTCGGAGGCTTAATGGACCGCTTATTTTCAATTTTTTTTTTTCTATTAGTTAGCTATTTGATCGAACAATGAATCTATGGGCAATAACGTGAAAAATCACCAGATTTATAAAAAACCTAGAAATTCCTTAAAAATCCAGGAGACTTTAAAAATCCCTAAATGAAAAAGCCTTCTCCTAACAAACCTCAAAAATACCTATTATAGGGGGAAAATCTTCAGAATGGAAACACTGGACACAATACTATCAATCTCGAGAAAGGCACCATATTGTGTTTCGATGCTTCAAAGCTCGAAGTTGCCTTTATTTTGAAATAGATGTCGCAGATGCATCCAATGTTGGGACCATTACATAATTTTCTAATTTGCATTGAAACGAAAAAATATAATGCAGTATGTTTGCTGCAATATTTTTCACCACAACTAATGACATTTCAATATCTTATTCTTATTTATAATAGATGTGTTATTCTGCATAAGTTATAAATGTTGCTCTAATACTCCTCCCAACAGCTTATTCCTTCGGATGCGCTACAAAATTATGGAAAACCCCAAAATAACTCGGGGGTTTACTAGTCTAGTAAACTAAACTAGTCTAGTATCCAACATTATGGAACTATCCCAGCTCTGGTTATTATCAAAAGTAACTTCCTTAGAAACCTAGAATGCTGAAGTCTTTCCCATTTGGAAAACACTTGTTAAGTTTTTTTGTGGAATCCGTCTTATTTTAGTTCAAAGAAATGTTGGAAGTTAAGGCTTGGGATTTAGCTTAAAATGACATACTTTGCTAAGATTCAGAATAATTATTTTATTTTGCTAAATTTTTCAAAAGTAAAGTTTTGAATAAGTGCAAAGATGACCTTCGGATGAAAATTTCCAAACTTCAAGATTTGAACCTGGATTTTAAAAATGATATTACTATAGATCAAGGGTCTGATTTCCAGTCCGACACATTTAAATCTTAAATTATTTGCTCTGTTTTATGGAATAAGAAAATTTAAACCTAAGCATAAAGAAATATATTTACCAAGTAGAAATTGCTGAAAGGTAGTTCATACGTGCCACGTTGCACCCGGACTTGCCTATTGCATTTCTCTGTAGGAGGAGGGATACATGTCAAAATACTAATGGGGATTGAGTTAAGATTTTAGGCATCTGGAAAAGGGTATGAAACATGATGCTATAAGTATGAAGAAAGCATGAACTACTTTAAATTTCATAGATTAGATAGATTTTTTTTATTCTTATGTTGTTTGTTATTAACTTTGATATCATTTGTGAAATGTTACATTTTTTTAAACATGTTTTTTGAACTGAAAGTAAGGAGCGACATTAAAACTTAAAGCGAATAGAAAGTATTCTGCGTATGAAAGAGACTGTATCCTCCTTAACGCCACGCTCTTTGCGCTAAAGTTTTTTACTGTTTTAAAAAGTAGAATGAAAGAGTCAAACTTTAGCGTAAAGAGCGAGGTGTTGAGGAGGGAACAGTACCTTTCATACGCGGAGTAATTTCTATTCGTTTGAAGTTTTAATGTCACTCCTTACTTTCAGTTAAAAAAACTTTTTTTCTTTCTTTTTTTTTAATCTAGATAGAATGGAAAGTATCTTGTTCTGGTATACATGCAGACAAAAATTAATTAGATTTATGAGAAGGATAGTGTTTCTAAGAACAAGTTTACGAAAATACTATTATAGGTCATTGAAGCATTATTTTCTGTGGAAGTTTTCTTGCACTCTGTTAAATGTTTTCTTGATGGACACCCCTAATACTTCTGATTAAAGATTTGACACACCTCCCTAGGTATGGCTTGAAGGGGGGAGGGTAACTCCTCCTTGGTTTTACAAATTTGTGTAAGCCGTTTATTTGTATAAGCCGTATAATAGTTGTATAAGCCGAGACCTCATTGAGGTCTCGGGTCCTCAATTCTGAGATAACCCAAGTTGGTTTTCCTTCTCCTGAAAACACTTTTGCATTTTCAAACTTCTCGGTAAAGAAATGGCTGATCTTGACGAAACTCGCTTCAATTGTAGATATCAATTACTAGATTCGCTTGTAAACAGAACAGAGTCGTGTTATTTAATCTTTTAATTTAATTTTCCAATGTCGTTTTTCGATTGCGTCGTTTAAAATAATTCAGGTTTAAAGGAACCGAACTGGTAGCAACTCATGCCTTAAAAACTTTCTTATGCTCACGTATAATTTGATTTTTTCTGGTTGTTCAGATCTAGCCTCCAGTTTTTTTGAAGTCATAAGTCGTCTATTTTGGCCTTATTCATTTCCCATGTGTTCAATTCAGTCACCTGTGGTTTTCAGACCTCTCTGTTGTAAAATGGTTGATTTTAGCACTGCTTGGCTTCAGTCGTAAATACCGAAAAGGGTATTTACATGTAAATAGAATAGAATCGTTTTATTTTATCGTTTAATTTTTCTTTTAAATAATCTCGTATTTAAATAGAATCGTTTAAATTAAATCAGGTTTAAAGGGACCGGTCTGTTAGCCTAGCAACTGGCCTTAAAAATATGTTTATGCTCGCATTTGATTTAGTTCTGTCTGATGGTTCAGTAGTTAGTTTCAAACAACTCGATTACAATACGAGGTTGAGAGGGATATAACTGAAGAGCAAATAAAAGGCGACAAAAGAAAAACGGTCTCAATAAGCAGTTTTGTTCTATTTTTTACTTCTCAATAACAGCAGTCATGGGGATTTCTTACTTGATAAAAGCCCTTGACCTAAGGTTTAGCAGCAAGAAAAGGGTGAAGAGAGAAACACAAAAATTGTAGGTTTTTTTTTTTTTTTTTTTTTTTTTTTTTTTTTTTTTTTTTTTTTTTTTTTTTTTTTTTTTGACGCTCTTGAAACCCTAGTGAGACATGGTATTAGCTTTAGGATAACTGAAGAACAAAACAGCGAATTTAAGTGGTTTAAGTGATGGGATCACACCCCTCTGGCCTTGGTCCTTCGAGCCAACCCTGCACCTCCCCTATCATATAGCTATGAATTTGACTATAAATTCTACTAGCATTGAATAATACAGCATAATATGGCCTGTTTTGGTTACTTTTAGTATCACGTATAAACAAATATGGGATCTTTTGGTCAGTGTTTCTTTTTTATTTTGACATTTTCCTCTGTAATTTACATATTTTTAACTTAATTTGCCTCTTTGTTTTATTTCCAGCCGCTCTCCTAAAATAAATTTAATGAGTAAATGATTACTGAACAGATCTAATGACTTCCACTGTTTTTTTTTTTTTTTTTTTTTTTTTTTTTTTTTTTTTTTTTTTTTTTTTTTTTTTTTATACATTTTCACAACCCGTTGCTGATACGATAGGGCAAGTTGAACCATCCTTATATGAACACTATCCTTGTATGACAGCTAATGGTGCCAATTCAATCAATTTAAATTTTAGGCTGAAGGGAAAAAATGTATTAAATCTGGGAGGGGTGGGGGGTAATTTGTCTATTTTTCGTGTTTTTTTACGAAGTACAAAAGCGGTGTTTTTTTTTAAATGTTATTTTACATGTTAAAATTTTAACATGTTTTTTTCCTTCCATTTTAGAAAATTTGCCCAGTTGTATCAAAACCATCAGTAAACATATTTTGTTTTATATTAAAGGTCTATTCCTAATGTAATGCTGCTTAAATGCAGTATTGTTTTTCAGTGATTAAAGAGTATAGAAAATGACAAACTGGTTTTTCACAGAAAGGCAGCATTTTTTTGGGAAATATTTTAAATTTGTTAAAACAGACGCTTTAAGAACAAAAATTGCTTTACAGAAGCACCAATTTCTTGAAGCGCCACAAAATCGCATAGAAAAGTGTACCCTAGATTTCCCCCTCCTTTGGTCTTGTGGTTATTTTCATTGAAAATTGCCCTTTTTGGAGCTGTCATTAAACCCCTCCCCTCCCCCCTCCTCTAAATTTTGGAAATTGACAGCAGAATTTCTCTTCCCAACACGATCCCTTCCTGAGATGCGGCAAAGAGGGTGAGTCATCAAGACTTACAGACGTCAACGGCATTCACTAAGCTACACGTTTAAAGAGAAACTAATCTGAAACTTGTCTGTGGCTATTGGCTACTACTTTTTGTTCAAAATGGCTCGAAAGAATATTGAATTGAAAGTTTATTTTCGATTTTTAAATAAACACGGCTGAATTTTGAATAAAAAATTAAATGCCTTTTCAGCTATTTTCAACAAAAAGGATTTTGTAATACTTCCATTGATAGACTTAACAATTGTACTTTTTGGCTTCATAATTAAGAGCATATAAATTGCTTGTTTCGTTTTTATTGGCTAAAACTCTTAATCTTGAATAGTCAGCCATAAAACGGGTTTAAAATAAGCATTTGGAATTTTTTTTTTTTTTTTGAAAGCTTTTAACTTCGGTTATTATTGTTTAATAAACACGGCTGATTCTAGTTTGAAATGCGCTATATCCTGCTGATATATCAGCAAAAATATTTTGTACAGCTTCTCTTTTTTAGTGTTATATATCTCCTTTTTATATTAGTATGCATAGTATATGATTTTTATTATTATTAGATTTGTGGCCCATGGTATTGTCAGATATTTTTCACTAGTCCTTTATCTAGGTTTTAGTTTACTAGTGAGCCTTCTTTTGAAAGAGCTAACAGAAAAACTTTTGGGATAAATTCTCCAGGAAGATCATTCTAGATCAAAGTGCAACGTCCAATGAAGCTAATTAGTTTTTTTTATTATTATTTTTTCCTTTATTCTTTTTTTTGGAATTATTTAACTTGAACTTTTAGATAATGCAGCAAGTGAGGTCTTATGCCCCAGTGCAGTCTCCAGGGTCTTCGCCACTATATCCTGCCTCTGTTACTTTGAGTGTAGGGACTTCACATAAAAGTCCAATGTCACAAACTGCCATTCATCCATCTCAGACTCAACGCTCCCAGCACATATACATGAGCAGATTTCACACAAATATCTTTCAATTGTGAATCCAAATATTGTTGGCTTACCAGTGCAGGTTGTAAAAAACAATTTGAAAATTAAAATGCCAAATGTTAGAAGGCAAATGTCAATAAAATGGATGGCCATGTACCTCAGTCACAAAATTTGACAACAGTGAATGAGCCTCCTTTTGAACAGGTACTTCCGTTGAATGAAATTCTAAAATATCTCTGAGTCGTGACGTGAATATAAGTTGAAGAAGTTCAAGAATCTGTTGTTTAGTGCTAGTGAGCAAATCCCAATTTTAAATGACACAAAAACACCTGATAAAGAGCCTCAAAAAAAACTTCAAAAGGACAAAGGATAAACCTGGCGAAAATAATGTAGATGGTGTTATTGATGGTTCTATTTTGGTTGAAGAAATCCTGATAGAAAAATCGAGCAGAGTAGACGGTGATGGTGATAGAGTTGTGAAAATTGCAGAGAATGAAAAATCTAGTGTAAAGAGTGTAAGAAAATGATAATTGGATTAAACTGCCTAAAGACTAAGGATATTGGAATTATGAAGCCAACAATCAAGCTCAGCAAACTATCGCCTGAGGTAATTGTTTTTCGGTTTTGTGAGTAGTTATTACTTTGTTCATTTATCTTGAATTTTTTTTCACTCGTTTATTTAACATTTTATATTAATTTATTATAATATTATTAATTAATATCATTATTTTATATGTTAATATATATATATATATACATATATATATATATATATATATATATATATATATATATATATATATATATATATATATATATATATATATATATATATGTATATATTTCTGTATTATTTTGTTATCATTTATATTACTTTGTTTATTTTATTCCATCAAAAACTGTGAGTATGCACTACTTAATCACTGCTTAACAGCAGTACAGTATAGTAAACTATAGGCCTAATCATAAACAAACAAGGTCGAAGTAATTAGGTTTGTCTAGGTTAAACTGTAATACTTAAAAATATGCTTTTATCAGGATATACATGATAAATACCTGATAGGGGGTGCAGAATAAATCATCAGTTTTGGCTTTCACTCTCTTCGTTTTTCATTATACTTTTTAATTTTCTTACATTAAAAAAAAAACTTTGGGGGGGGGGCATAAAAAACCTAAGGGGAGATGAACCATGTACCTCCTCTTTGTTCTTCTACTAACCTTTCTAATTTCCTTGTAGATTCATTTTTTTTTCGTTTGACGAATCCAAGTAGAAACCAATTGCATTGAAAATTATAAATTAGAATACAAGAGGAGGTAGGTTCAATTCAACCCGATACCTCAATTCTAATATAATTTCTGATTTCAATAAGATTTATATTTTTCATAATTTTTATGAAAAATATTAGACTCCTTTAATGAAAGGAGCAACATTAAAACTGAAAACGAACAGAAATTATTCTACATATGAAGAAGTTGCCCCCTACTCGACACCTTATTCTTTGCGCCAAAGTTTTCAACACTGAATAACTTGTTTTATTTTCTAATCGCTAAAATGGCTCAAATAAGTTAGATATATAAGTTAGATAATAAGTTAAATAAGTTAGATGCTAACGAACGAAAAGTTGAAAGGCTGACATGATAAATATATAATTTTTTGTAATCATAACTTCTATTATTGACAAAACAAGGGACATTACTACTACTGATGTGTCTGTTTGTTCGATTTGATGTTTGTTTGTTCTGCTCTCCATGGCTTTCATTTTTAACTTTTCTGATTTGATAGTGATGTATTGTTCTTTTTTCTATATTTTTTAAGCCTACAATCAAACTGTTCGTGGTAACGAACTGTAGTAAGGAGCGACCCAGCTCAATAGTAACCAAAACTCTAAAAAACGGAATTTTGATACCAATAGATATCAAAACAATCGCATTTTAATGCTGATTTTAAATATGTAAATTTTATCAAGTTTAGTTTTACCCATCAAAAGTTATGAGCCTGAGAAAATTCGCCTTATTTTAGAAAATATAGGGAAACACCCCCTAAAAGTCATAGAACGAAAATCTTAATGGAAATCACGCCATCAGATTCAGTGTATCAGAGAACCCTACTGTAGAAGTTTCAAGCTCCTATCTACAAAAATGTGGAATTTTGCATTTTTTGCCAGAAGGCAGATCATGGATGCGTATTTATTTATTTTTTTTGTTGTTTTTTTTTTATTTTCCCAGGGGTGATCTTATCGACCCAGTGGTCGTAAAATGTTGCTAGAGGACTGATTCTAACGGAAATGAAAAGTTCTAGTGCCCCTTTTAAGTGACCAAAAAATTGGAGGGCACCTAGGCCCCCTCCCACGCTAATTATTTTCCCAAAGTCATCGGATCAAAATTCTGAGATAGCCATTTTATTCAACATAGTCGAAAAATCTCATAACCATGTCTTTGGGGACGACTTACTCCCTCGCAGTCCCCTTGGGAGGGGCTGCAAGTTACAAACTTTGACGAGTGCTTACATATAGTAATGGTTATTGGGAAGTGTACAGGAGTTTTCAGAGGATTTTCTGGTTGGGGGAGGGATTGAGAAGAGGGGGATATGGTGGGGGAACTCTCCATGGAGGAATTTGTCATGGGGGAAGAAAATTTCCATGAAGGGTGCACAGTATTTTCTAGCATTATTAAAAAAAATAATAATAAATAAAAATAAGCATGAAAAAGTTTTTTCAACTGAAAGTAAGGAGAAGCATTAAAACTTAAAACGAAATGAAATTATTACGCATATGAAGGGTTCACCTCCTCCTAATACCTCGCTCTTTACGCTACAGTATTTTTAGTAATTTCAACTATTTATTCTACGGCTTTTGGGATTCAGGGGTCACTCTTAAGGAATTGGGACACAATTCAAGCTTTAGTGTAAAGAACGAGATGCTGATGAGGGGTTGAACCCCCTCACATACGTAATAAAACTGCGAACACAGAAGTTTGTTGCGTAAGCTAATTCGTAAGTTACGTATATCTTTTACTAATAAAAACGTTCGTAAAAAATTAAAAGTTCTAGTTGCCTTTTTAAGTAACCAAAAAATTGGAGGGTAACTAGGCCTCCTCCCCCTCTCCTTATTTTCTAAAGATCTCTCGATCAAAATTATAAGAAAGCCATTTAGCCAAAAAAATAAATATGCAAATTTCGTTTTAATTATACCTCTGCGGAGAGCCAAAATCAAAACATGCATTAATTCAAAAACTTTTAGAAATTAAATAAAAAACAAGATTTTTAACTGAAAGTAAGGAGCGGCATTAAAACTTAAAACGATCAGAAATTACTTCGTATATGAAAGGAGCTGCTCTCTTCTCAACGCCTCGCTCTTTATGCTCAATTCTTTTACTGTTTTGAAAAGTAGAGTTGAGAGAAAGAGTAAACTTTAGCGTAAGGAGGTATTAAATAGGTGGTTTTATTTCGATTTATGTTAAATAAAGAAAATCTCCCCAACATTAAAACTTAAAACAAGCAGAAATCATTCTGCATGGGGGGGGGGGGCTTCCCTTTTTGTAAATTATTTATGAGAGACTGATCAAACACAAGGACCGTGGTAGTTTTATAGAACATTAAGATTTTAGCATAAAGACCGAAGTTTGAGGAAGGAGCAGACTACTTCATATTTTGGTAGTTTTAGCTAGCTCCCAAGTCCCCCTCACTTATTTGAAGCGAGTATTATCTGCTTAACTAACAGGGGTTTCACGAAGCATAATCAGCATAATAAGCATATCAGCATCTAAAGCAGAAAATTCTTATAAAACTTATTAAAGTTTCATTAGAAATGGTGATTAGTCGCTGGGGATGGCAGCCAGGGTTTCCATTCTAGGGGTTTCCCCCTATAATACGGATTTTTAAGGTATGTTAGGGGCAAACTTTTTATTTAGGAATTTGGGGAATTTTACAATCTTCTGGATTCTTTAAGGAATTCCTAGGTTTTATTCTAGATCTAGTGATCTTTCACGATATAGCGCATATATTAAATATTCAATCAAATAAATCATAAAGCAAGCTAACTAGTAAAAAAAAGAATGGAAAATAGTGGTCCATTACACCTCCCAATGTGTGCCAAATCAGTATTCTTGCAAATTTACTGCCTTTGAAACTTCTGATTTAGCACTATATCAGATTTAGACCTCAGAGCGTCATCATCAAGAGGATTGGCGAACATACTTTACAGAAAATTGGAAATATTTTCTATGCTTCCTGTTTCACAACATTTGCTCAGGTCAATTTTTTCCTCAAATTTAAGGTTTATTTATGGCACTTGGTATTAACCAAGTGACATATAGCGATCGCAAATTCTGTCGGTCTGCCCCGGTTTTGCTAGTTTAGGCACTTCCAGGTAAGCTAGGACGATGAAATTTGGCAGGTGTATCAGGGACCGGGCCAGATTAAATCAGAAATAGTCGTTTTTTTCGATTTGACCATCTAGGAGGAGTAGGGGGCCGGTTAATTCGTGAAAAATAGAAAAAATGAAGTATTTTCAACTTACGAACAGATGATGGGATCTTAATGAAATTTCATGTTTGGAAGGATACCGTGTCTCAGATTTCTTATTTTAAATCCCGAACAGATCTGGTGACATTGGGGGGGAGTTTGGGGGGAACCTAATATCTTGGAAAACGCTTAGAGTGGAGGGATCGGGATGAAACTTAGTGGGAAAAATGAGCAGAAGTCCTAGATACATGATTGACATAATCGGAACGGATCTGCTCTATTTTGGGGAGTTGGTTGGGAGGAAGGGGGAGTGTTAATTCTGAAAAATTAGAAAAAAATGACGTATATTTAGCTTACGAAGGATTGATCGGATCTTCATGAAACTTCATATTTAGAAGGACCTCGTAACTCAGGTCTCTTATATTAAATCCCAACCGGATCCAGTGTCATTGCGGGAGGCGGTTGGGGGGGGGGGGAATCTTAGAAAATACTTAAAGCGGAGAGATCAGGATGAAACTGTGTGGGAAGAATAAAAACAAATCCAAGATACGGAACTGACATAACTGGACTGGATCTGCTCTCTTTGTTGGAGTACGGGGGGGGGGATAATTCTGAAAAATTAGAAAAATGAGGTATTTGTAACTTACGAATGGGTGATCAGATCTTAATGAAATTTGATATTTAGAAGGATCTTGTGCTTTAGAGCTCTTATTTTAAATTCCGACCAGATCCCCTGACATTGGGGGGGGGGGGGTGGAGGGAGAAACGGAATTCTTGGAAGACGTGAAAATTGGGGTATCTTTATCTTACGAATAGGTGATTGGATATAAATGAAACTTGATAAATAGAAGGATATTATGTCTCAGATGCTCTATTTTCGACTCGAATTGGATCCGGGACATAAGGGGCTGGAGGGGGGAAACAGAAATCCTGGAAAATGCTTAGAGTAGAGAGATCAGGATGAAACTTGATGGGAAGAATAAGCACAAGTTCTAGATACGTGATTGACATAATTGGAACGGATCCGTTCTTTTTGGAGGAGCTGGGGGTGTTAATTTGGAAAAATTAGAAAAATTAAGGTATTATAACTTAAGAACGAGCAAACGGATCTTAATGAAATTTGATACTTAGAAGGAACTCATGTCTCAGAGCTCTTATTTCAAATCCTGACCATATCTGTTGACATTGGGGGAGTTGGAGAGGGAAATCGGAAATCTTGGAAAACGCTTAGAGTGGAGGAATCGGGATGGAGCTTGGTGGGTAGAATAAGCAAATGTTGTAGATACGTGATTGACGTAATTGTTCTTGATTCGCTCTCTTTGAGGGAGTTAGGGGTGGGGTTCAGTGCTTTGGCGAGTTTGGTGCTTTTGGACGTGCTAGGACGATGAAAATTGGTGGGCATGTCAGGAAACTGCACAAATTGACCTGATAAAATCATTTTTCCTGATTTTACCATCTGGGGGGCTGAAGGGAGAGGAAAAATTAGAAAAAGTGAGGTATTTATAACTTTCGAGTGGGTGATCGAATTTTGATAATTCAAAATTTTGATAATTTGAATTTTGTTCTGAATTTTGATATTTAGAAGGACCTCTTATTTTAAATCCCGGCCGGCATTAAGCCTCCGATTTTCCTTTTAAATCAATCTATTGATTCTTATAATTTTGCTAGAGCTCATACCATATGAGCTCTTGGCTCTTCGGGGATCGTCACTAGTGCCATATGAGCTCTTAGCTCTTGTTATTGTCTATAATCTATCTCTTCCAAATGATTCAAATCGGTAGGTAGTAAGGAGTGTGGGGTATATCTTCTAGGAAATGTTTAATGGTTTTAGTTTTTACTTATAGTATCTAATCGACACTCCAATAATTCTCCAAATTCTCTTGTTTGTACTTGGAATGCCTAATAAGCACGGATAAGTTCGATCATCGCCGCATCAAGGTTAGGTGAGAAGCTTGATACTTGTTCTTATAAGAAAGACGCAGCAACTGAAATATCAATTCGATGCCCTATGTACCAGCAGTAACTCAGGAGTATATTCCCAATATCACCCTTCCCAATATCAAAGCCTAAATGTAAGAAATAGGCGAATGACCACCCATATACGCATACTATGTTTTGAATTAGTACAATATCCTCCTAAACATTTCCTCAAAATTTTACCTTAATGCATTTACCCTTGCTAGTGGTAGTTAGAGTAAAAGTAGTAGTGTGCGCATAGTTAATACCTTACTTGATTTAATACCCACTCTACATGTCCTGAAAATTTTGACGTAATACTCTAAGCCATTTCTGAGATATTACTGACACGCCCTTTTGACAACCTACATTCCTATCGCGTATTTCGATTTAGTTCAGTATCTCCAAAACTTTCCCTGTCAGTTCCACCTTAACAATGGCATCGTTTTTTTTTGGGAGGGGGGAGAGAAAGTTGCCCCCTGCCGAAATGATATTATTCCAATTATTTTATTTGGTTGTAATAGCCTAATAAAACCAATAAAGGGCAGATCTACTTTCTTTCTTTGGCTTAAAACAAACTTTAAAAAAGCAACAGAAAATGGAACAAGAAGAAAAGAGTATTGAAAAGGGATTTATTTCGCATTTACGTTTTCTTGTAGTAATACAATAACAAAAAGTGAAGAACATTTTAATAGTGAAAGCAGCTCAACTTTGACCAAATTAAATAGAAAACGCGACCCAATTAATGGTCGAGTCTCAGCTTTGGCTCATATTTGTTATGACCCCTCTGAACAAAGAGACTTTATTTCCCCTTAGACTAGCAGAAGACAATTCGGAGCAGAATTATCAGAAAACATATTTTAAAAATACATTTTAGACTTTTCTTTTACACAAGTCTTACAACACCCCTTTCCCCATAGATCCTTTAAGGGAAGGGGGACTAAGGGGGCACTCGCCCTGGGTGCATTAATCGCAAGGGCACAAATTCAAAATAAATAATCTGACATATATAATCATTTGTAATTTTGAAATCCTCTCTCGTTTTACTGCATGCTTCTTGTTCTAATTAAACAATCATGCTTTTCAGGAATCGTTCCTAAGGGACTGGGCCAAAAGCAAAACTTTAACGCAAAAAGCAAATTGAGGAAGGGGATGCTCCCTTCATATACGTTTTGTTCGTTTAAGTTTTAAAATTGCTCCTCATTTTCAGTAAAAAATTGTTTTTTCGTTTAATATCTGATGTTTACTCAAACCTTGCCGGGAATTTGGGCTCCTCTCTCCGTGTCAAATTTTTCTTGAATATCCTTCTCCCACAAAAACTTCCTTCGTGAAAATTTCTCCCCTGCTTTAATTACTCCTCTCTTTGTAAAATTCCATCTCGATTCATTCCCTCCTCACTGAAAATGTCCCCCAGAGAATTTTTCGTACTTTAGTTAATTTTTCGGTCGATGGCGTAGTTTTTAGTGAATTTTCGATCGTTTTTATAATTATTTCGTGATTTGGAATTGACATGAATTATTTTCAACCAGTTGAAAGAATATTTTTGCTTGTTTTGTTTTAGTGCAACTTGCTGTCACATTGTGTTTCGTTAATAAAGCTGTTTGGATTGGGAAAAAAATTATTCTGGTAATTCCTCCTCCCCCCACCTCCCGGCCATCGAAATTTCTCCCTGGGAAGCTTTCGTCCCCCTTGGAAATTTCTGCCTGCAACTGCTTACTCTTAAATATTTTTGGTCACTTAGAAAGGACATATGGCTGATTTCCGTTCGAATGAGTCCTCTCCCAATTTTCTATGACCATTGGACAATACAATCATCCCTGGGAAAAAAAAAAATATCCATTATCTTTTGGCAAAAAAATGTAAAATACTACACTTTTGCTGAGCGGAGCGGAAATTTTGTTCAATAGGCTCCTCTTGTAAACTGAATCTGATGGAATGATTTTCATTAGTATCACTTGATGCTAAGGTGTGCTTATCCCCTTTTTGAAAATCAGGCAAATTTTCTCTGGCTTGGAACTGATGGGTAACATTAAATTTATGAATATCATATAATTTTGGAATATGCATAAAAATTCAGTTCGTTTTAAATATTAATTGCTATCAAATTCCTTTTTTTTCAATTTTGGTTAATAGTGAGTTGTGTCATTCCTTACTTACAGTTCATTACGACAAAGTATTTCAAAAGTGGTAAGCAATCCACAACAAACTCAGTTTACATTCGAAGCGAATCCCCAATATTCAATAGCTTCGCATAATTGGGGAGGAGGGATAGACCATTCACTTCAATATATGATGTAAATATGGCTAGCCAAAGTGAACTTTCATTTAAAAGTCCGGCATCGGCGTTGCCAGCTTATGCATTGAAATATCAAGGATGGCCTCGATTCTAACCGATCTGGTTGTTGGTTTATAAATAAACTAATATGAACATTTATAATCAAACTTATGGAAAAAAATTTCAATGAAACTACTTTTAGGTACTTTTCAATTGATGAACAGTATACTGCAGTCATGCACTTAGTTACACCGTCCAGTTACAAATGTACACCATCAAATTCTTAATAGTACACCATCAATTTCTAAAGTAGGCGGAGCCTGGATCCATAGAACCATCTCCGCTGGTTTCAACAACAAATGGGAGAGAAGATGACGTCAGATAAAGCACAAAGATCACGCTATTTAAGCGTGATAAAGATCACGTGATTTAAAGCACAAAACGAGTGGGACGCTTCAATTTATCATTTACATTTCAGAGTTAGACTGAAAAACATCAATCGTAATTTTTATGCTACGCTATTATGAAAACTGAAGGATCAATTTCTGAAAAGCACTTCAAGTTAGCTGCAGAAGAGTTAAAAGGAGTTGGCAAGCGAGAAATGAAAGGTTTCCAGCCTGTGTTGAAGAAAAAAGAGTTTATTTTTCGAAAAGAGAAGATGCACAACCCTTGCTGTGGCAATAAGGTTGTTACATCTGAGATGGCACTACAGCGAAATTTAGCAGCCCTCAGAAGAAAAAGAAGGGTTACCCAGCCAAAAGAAATAGTACCTGTGTTTCGAGAAGATTTTCGATTTGCTGTCACTTATCCTTTTGGCCCTGTTGATTTTTACTATTCGTATATAGCAAAGGTACAACCTTGGAGCATTAAAGAATTTGGAGGCTGGTATTTGTGCGAATACCAAGATGGCTTCTATCTTTCTTATAGGTAATATAAGCTTCTATCAAGTTTTCTAATCATTTCCTTTTCCAGGACTTAGACAAAGGGGTTTTGTAGCCCTGTCTTTTTATTAATTGTTTATACTCATGTGCTTAATCGTGTATTTCCGTCGTGTTTTACAGGCCTATATAATTTATCTTAGATTCCCAATTTCAGGACAAACACCTCCATCCTCTCCCTAACTCTCGTGAAAATTTACCGCTGGTATAGATGACCATATCAATATATAAAACCGCAGCTTAACTGATTGAACGAAACAATTTTTAAGGACAAAACATTCGTGCGAGTATGTTTGGCAGAATTGGCTAGCGTGTGTATATTAAGATAAATAGTCTTTCGAATCTCTCTGGCGTCGCTATTTTTAGTTGTTTTATTTTTTTAGTAGAAAAGAGTGAGAGATTGTTGTTCGTTTTAGTTTTTATCGTTTAAACAAAGCCTAAGCTTAACAATTAAAAGTTTGTACTATTTATACTATATAAGTTCAGGTAATAGCTATTACGCATTAAGTTATACGTAACAATTTAATTTGTTTAAATTTGTATGTTTAAATTAAAACTTTTCGACATCCGTATTAACATCACTCTCTACAGTCATCACAAATACTTTAACCAGAAGAATAAGAAGAAGGTGATATCTTTTGAAAATATAGAAGCAGTATTCTCAAAATACTCTAATAAAAGATATTTCATTAATAGGCTATACAAAAATAAAAATCCACAAGAAGGCTTTTCAAACACTTTGACGCTTTATCCTTTTTTACTTTTTTTATCACCACCCTTGCAATTTTTTCTTTTTTGTATATTGATTGAAAAAAAGAAATTTGTTTTCGACACATTAAAATGCAGATAAAAAATGCAAACAACAGTTGAAGTAAGCGTATTCCTAAATACTATCATTTAAAAAATTAAATTTCGTCTCTACAAAGGAGACCAATTGCTTTAGGCTATAAGTTTTATTTTTTAAACAAACTTAAAAAACATTTTTTTTGCAGAAGCTAGTATTTTTTTGTGAGGATTAAATTTATAACCAACATAAATTACTGCTGCACAGTTTATGCAAAATATATTGGTAAAATTGGGTCAAATTTATTGAAGCGTGGTATTGCCCTAAGTTAGTGGAATTCTGAAAAACTACCACTTTTCTGAAAACTAACTTTAACAAAAGTATCCCCAGGTGGACGTGAATAACCTAGCAATAAGAACAAGACTGTCACCCCTTTATAAGCAAACGCATTAAGCCAATTTAACTAGGGAGAATAGTTAAATTAAATTAAGCATAGTTAAGGAAGCTTGGTCTGACCACCCCCCTGAATTTTTCATATGATTTGTAAAAAACTTGACAAAAAACATATAAAAAAATTTTTAATTTGTTTTTTCGTTATTTTAGTCCCCCGACCCCCTCCAAATTAAAAACCCCTCCCTCCTCTGGCTATGGCCCTGAACGTGCAGGCTATCGCCATGTCCATGTCATTTAATAAGTTGGATTTCAAGTTAAATAAAGAGGCTTTTAACGATTAGATCCTTTTCATCCACTCGTGTGTTAGTTTGGCTTGTCTAAGGAAAGTTTCTTCGTATGTTTGTGTGTGTGCCTTAATAACCATTCCTGTATGAGTTTACTTATGTTTATGTTCACGTATGTCTTCATTGTATATTTATGTGCATTTCTTTTCTTTTTCTTTGTCCGGTTTCTTGAGCTACCCTGCTATTTATACATATTGTATACTTGTATATTTATACAGAGAACTATTACAGGAATAAGCAGTGACTTGTACCCAACGTGGCGTAAAGAATCCTATTGGCTCAGTTCTTATAAAAAAAAATAAGCGGCATAAACCAGCTGGTCGAACAAAATAGTCCCTGCTTTGAATACTCCTGCACTGGAAGAAATTGGCAGAGCCGTGAATGCTGCTATGCTGATCTTTAATTGTCCAGAGGAAAGCGTTTCAAAATATACACAAGTAAAAATTATCGGTGGATTTGAGGATGAGTTGTAAAATTGTTATATCTTTCTGAAATTTTTATAATAAAAAGAGAAAAAACAAATTCACATTAAGTTTGTTTTTATAATAAAAGGAGAAAAAACAAATTCACATTAAGTTTGTTTTAATAAACAGAGTAGGTCAGTGCACAGTTTTCGTTTCTTGAGGTGGCAGTGGGGGTGGGATCAAAATTAGAAGTAGCAAAATATTAGAAAATAACGGGGATATTTGATTGATTGATACCTGTGCTTTCAACATTCCACAAAAACAATAAGCAATGAAATAAACATAGCCACTACTAGAAGGCCAAATACCCTAACAAACAAACACAAAGTTGAATTCACAGAATTGATTTCCACTATCTTGAAAAGATTTTCCCTATTGTTTCAACTTTGTATTTGTTTGTAATGGAAAGGCTGTGTGGCCTTCATTGCTATTTTCGCTAAATACTCTATGCACAAAGGGTCGATTAGCTAATTATTTCTCATAATTTACTAATTAATTAACATTTAATTAACCAATTAAACCAAATTATTCAATACTTTGTCTTTCCTTTTCCAAAAAATCAAAAAAAAAAAAAAATTAACAGAGACATAAACCTGCTCTCACCCTGTATCTCAAGTGAGGGGAAACCTTTTGAAAATTATCTATTGACAAGCTATAATTGATCTCCAAAGATTACTGAATGTAAAAATTAACTAATAAGTCTCATGTCCTGCCGAATTTTACTGATTAATTGGTTTCTATCAGTGGATTAAACCCCGGGAACCAATATGTATCTCAATTTTGATAAATTCACTACGTGAATCCCTAGATGAGCTAATTATTCAAATTAAAGCATTACTTAACGATGTTTTAAGAGATATTTTTATATTTCATTGTTTAAGGAGATATTTATATTTCAATTAGATACTATAGACAGAAATGTAAGCCCCCCAAAAGATATTCTAATCTTCATCAATTTCTGGGAATCTATTGTTCACATTATCAACTAAATTAGTTTTTAATAATGCAAAGTTACGCCCTTATGAGGAAAAACTATGCTACAAGGCCAGAATGCTGTTACACCACATAGTCAAAATATTCGTTATTTAGCTGGAGCCATTTTGAGAAATCTGTCAGTAGCACCCCAAATCTGTTACACGCCCTGTCTTAATTGGTGTAGCCTATTAAGGGTTGAAAAGATCCTACATCATAGAAAGATTGTGTACAAATTGTGAACAACAGGCTAAGCCTTTTTTTCTTTCATTTATTAGACCATGAGAAATGACTACGCCTCCCGTCACTTTCATTGGTCTCTTTATTACTGAATATAATATTGTTAGAAGATATCACTCCATCCAAATCTGGAAGCTGGCTGGGGAATGTTTTATAGCAGATTTTAATGCGTATTTATTTATTTACAATGTAAGAGGTTGAAAAAATACTGAAATTTATAGCTGCTCATCATGGTTTAATGTAGCTCTTTACTTTTCTTTGAAAAACTTTTTTGTGGAAAAAATTTTGGAATTAGTTTTCTTAAATAAGTGACATGTAGCAACTTTATCATATGGGATTTAAGGCTGATTATTATTTACTTGTTTTATAGTAAAAAGAAAGCAGCAGGTCCGCCGACGAATTTGAATTTCTTAAACCTCCATAAACAAATAAAGAAGAAACACGTCGGGCTGCTTCTCGGTATGGTAAGAATAATTTAAATTACTTAAAACAGGGCAGAACTCAGCAATGGTTTAAGAAAGTGACCAAAATGGGAGGTCACTTGTGCAAGTACCTTATTTTACTTCTGGATGGACCGCCTGAACAGACAGCCAATAAGCCTAATAAATACCTAGCTTTGGGCCTGTCTTTCATCAAAGTAAATGTCAACATAAAACTGATTAACTTAATCATGAATTTGGGGAATAGAACAACAAACGTTGTAGAGTTCTATCAAGAAAACATAATTGTAGGCTCAAGAAAGCACAATTGTCTCTTTTAGATCTGGCAACACTGCTTGAAAGACGTTAAGGTTACAGTCACGGTTATTTGCAGATTAGGCGGCTAGAAGATTAAGAGCTGTGTGTGGTAAAAAGAGAGACGCCGATCGAAGGGAACAAAATATTAGTCTCAAAATTCATAAATTACGTGAGTTGGATGATTAATCTCACGCATTAATGCAATTATTAAATACATTAGATGTGTTAAGTTTAAGGAAAATGGAGTAAAATAAAAAGCTGGAGAGCATGAATACGTTCGATAAACACTGTCGTAAGCAAATAAATGCCCTTTTTCGTTCTGTAATGTACTTATTTATGTGTTTTTGTTTCTCAAAAATGGCTCGATGATTTTTGTTTTTTTGGGCAAATTGACATCCTAGGATCTTCTGGCCTAAAGAAAAAATCTATATAGGTCACGAGTTTGAGAACATTCGTTAATTTTGGAAAAAGACGTTAGTGACGTTGCACTTTTCAGTACATTGCCTCTGTAGTGGTTATAGCGTTCTTAGTGACTATGAAGCAGGGAAAATTACACAAAAAACATATAATTGACAAGAAATGTTATGTGATTGACGTCACAAATATGAGCACGTTTCCAAAGGAACATAACTAAATATAAAATACCAAGTGTAATTAGTCTATTCACAGAAGGTGTTTTAGTCAGACTTATAATGAATAGAGGACAAATGAACAACATACACCGTCAAATATGACAAAACTCATCCGACCAACTAAGGTAAAGCGGATTTTTAAAAAATGTCTAAAATAATGTTAAAACAAAAACAAAGAAACATACCATTGGAATGCTTGCGTCAGTGACAATTAAAAATAGTCAAAAACATAAATGAAGAACAAAGAAATATCCGTTTCGAAGATAAGCAGCAGCAAGAATTAAAATGAGTCGAAACCAAACAGAAGAATAAAGAAATATATGGTAGCAAGGTACACAAGAACGAGAAGTAGAACGAATTAAAAATAAAAGCGAAGAAAAAAGAAATATACGGTTGAAAGATTTGCCACAGAGCGAACAAAGAATTTGTGGTTTGAACATCTCAAAATAATTATTGTGTTTTTAACTCCGACAAGCTCCATATACCCTTGAAATAGATACAGAATTTGTATGGTAAAATCGTTTACAGACTTGATTGCTGTTTGTGAAAGTAAATTAGACTCCCGAAAGAGCATTAACAAGTGACCTGTTCAGAGAGACACGAAACATCAAGAATGGGAATTCTTTGAAGATTGTAGGCAACGCTAAGTCTGCCATAGATTTTTTTTATTTAAGTAGCGGTAACCTTGTCAGTAAGGCAGTGATTTTTCAGCTGTGGCGTAATTTTGTCAAAATCCTAGGGGGGGGGGGCAAAGTAGGGCCTGATTTTCTTGAGCTCTTAAAAATGACGCAAGAGTTAAAATGTGAGTTATCGGTTGTTTTTGACAAAATAATACTACGTTTTCTTAGCACCGTTTTCTTGGTTGTTTTCAACAAAATAATACTACATTTTTTCAGGGCCAAAATTGCTTATAATAAGGTTAGTTTATGTTAGGTTAGGTCAAAAAGTGCTTCAATTGGAATTTGCGGTATAAACGATTATTGTATTCGTAAAGAACATAAACAAAGGCATCGAGAGGTATGTTCACTTTATTGGTAAGTCAATTATATAAACTGCCAAAAATACCAAATTAAAGTTGGGAAATCTGAAAAGTCAAATCTTAAAAATAAATTGTTTTTACCAATGCTAAACGCATTGTAGATGCAAACATAGTTTGCATAATTTTCTCATTTGTGTTAAGAAGGGAGAGAATGCTTAATTTTTTTTTTAATTTTTTTGTTAAATTTCATGTCTTACAAAAAATTAAAAATACCCTTGGAAAATAACCATTAAAATCATCAGTTCAAAATACTTATCAAGACTAGGTTTATTTGGAAATAATCCTATCAAAAATGAGCAAGTCTTTATAACTTCGGGTGTTGTCCTGGTTCATGGGCCACCTTTTTGATTAAAATGTTGCTGATAAATTGTGATGTAGTTGTGTGTTCATTCTGCTCTAATGAACCTCGGGGGTCAAAAAGGGGATTAATTAGACCATGCGAGAGCATTTGGCTTTTGAATGACATGATTGATGTATTACTTCATGTCAAGTTTTCTCTATATTTGGCTACAGTGATTTTTGTTTTTATTTTTTTTTTAGAAAGACTGATTTCTTATATCAGTCTCAGGATTGTAAGATGGTGCCACTAAACTTTCACTAGTCTTGCTTAGAGTCTTATTAGGATAGAGTATTGGTGCAAGAGGCTTAAACTTGCAACTAGCATAGTGACAACATCAAAGTGAAGGGAAACAAAAACATTGACTATAAATTGTATTCTCAAACAAAAATAAGGTTGGGTAGTGAATTAAAAAAAAAATGTCTCGACCTAAAAAAGGTGCCGGGACGAACAAGAAAGGGCACAGTGAAAGAAACCCTAGAAATATTGGAAAAGGTGAAACGAGTGATAGCTCTATAGAAAGGAGACCTGAAACCAAAAGGCATCGACCAGAGTCAGCAAGCTCTTCGCATACTGAACTAATAGAGGCTGAAGTTTGGATATAGCCCCACTAATAGTGAAGCTCAAAGAAAATGAACAAGGCCACAAAATCAGCAAAGTTACTGCGTGCCTATGGCTCTCAAGGCCATCATTTGGACTTATTATTTTTTATCGAAGCATGTTTATATATAAATATTTTCAAAATTGTTTACCAACATGTTTTAAAAGTATGTTTGAATTAGGAAGTGATATTCATACACATTCTACGAGACAGTCCGATATAATTCGTCGTCCGCTTGCTATTACCCGTAGATCTCAATTTTCTATTCGACATCTAGGACCCCATGCATGGAATTGTTTACCTACGACTTTGAGAAACATGGATAGTTTTTTTGAATTTCGGCGGGAATTAAAGCTATTTTGCCTTAATATTTATGGTTTTGATAGTTGAGTGGACCTCAAGTGGAGCCAAGATGTTGGTTTTGATTTTGGCGATATTGGTAAAGTGGTTTTGGTTTCTTTTTGTTGTCTCTTTTGAAGTGTAAATCGGTTTCGATTGACATGCAGGGTAATTGATTTTTTCTTCTTCTTTCTTTCTTTTTTCTTTTCTTTTTTTTTCTTCTTTTTCGTATTGTTTTATTTGTATGTGTATTGGGGTTGTAAGCCCAAACAAGCTTTGCTTCGGGCCATTTGCTTGTTTTGTTTTGTTATTTATATTAATAAACCCATCTTTCTCTCTCAAAGGAATTACCAAGTACAGGAAGAAATGAAAATCATGGCAAGAGGAGATATTCTAGTTAAGGTAACGAATAAAATTCATTTTGAAGATTTGAAGGCACTCGACTATATTAACGATTACCTAATTGACGTATCACTGCCAAAAAGCTTAAGCCAATTTAAGAAAGTCGTTACATTGTATGAAAATATCAACCCTGAAGAAATGGACTAAATAGAAATAGAATGGAAAAATAAATACGGCATCTCAAAAATTGAGAAACTTTTAAAAAAGATAGGGGAGGATTTGGTGCCCACTAAATCCTTAGTATTACATTCAAATGTTCCAATACCAGATAGGGTTACTGTTGGACCACTAAGTTTTACTGCTAGGCCATGGACACCCAAACCTAGAAGGTGTACCAACTGTCAATTGTTTGGCCATATAAAAGATGTATGCCGTACCAACACGCAAACTTGCGGAAAATGTGCCTGCAGAGGTCATTCTGCGGAAAATTGTACTGAAAGTCAGATTAAGTGCAGAAATTGTCAAAGCACAGATCACATTAGTGGGGACAAAAATTGCCAAAAGTACAAGGAAATCCTGGAAATCAGTAAAATTGTATCAAAGAACAAAATTCCTTGGAAAGAAGCAAAAATGACTTATGCCGAAAAAACAAAAACAGGACTTGAAAGACAAATGCCTATCGACAGCAACAACCAAACCAATAATTCGTTTTCGGAAAGAGCCCATGTAGAAACAATTGAACCTGTGCAAATTCAGAAAGTATTGAAACTACTTATAGAGACTATAAAAATAGTATCGAAACCAAAAGTAAATGGAAACGAGATGATTAAAGAAATGAAAAGAGCGGCAGAAACAATATTCCCCGGAATTTATCCACTGGCTTTATCCACTGGCACAATTACAAATTCATTCTTTAGATTAGCAATTGCTTGTTTAATCTTCGCATTATAAAATAATGATTTAGTGTTAGTATTTTTTAAGTTAGAATATATTTTATTTCTTATTCTACTAATAATTAAATTCTTCCAACTTTGAAAACTTTCTTTATTTTTATTCTCTTTCTTACACCACTTATCAATAAATAAATCAAAATCATTTTCCAAGCCATCAAGAACACTCGATGGTTTCAGATGATGAGAAAGACGGAAATTAGCCCCTTTATTCATTATAATTTGAAGATCATCTTGCATTATTATTGACAAGTCCCCTGTTATAACATGTTTGTAAGTAGGATTTACAAATGGGCCAAGTTGCTTACAATTACAAACCGGTTTCCAATTTATATCACTATCTAATCTTTTAAGTATTAAATTATAATTAAAAATAATTTGCCCAATAGTTTTTGAAAATTTATAAGTTAAAACTGGACTATCATTATAATTCAAATTACTAGGAAGGGCCTGTTTCACATGCCGCTGATTTAAAATTTCTGGTAAATTAATATCTTCAATCTGCTTACAAGTAAAATTAATAGGTAAATATAATCTGTTATCCTTATTACTGATCTTATCGAACTTTTTCTTTTTTGAAATAAATTTCGTTTTAGTTAGAATGTACTTACTTACTTGTACTTGTTTCAGGACACAAGCTCTTCAGCTCTCCCTGGCGCTATGATCTGGCAGACGGTTGAGTGCCAAGCCGCTCGGTCGTGTGTGTGTGGTGCACATATTTCAAGCCACTGCTTGTCCCATCTTCGGCCGTGTCGTCGGAAACCACCAATCGGCTCTAGGTCCGCCTTGAGTGTGTTAAGCCAGGTCTTGACTTGTCCACCTCGCTTCTTCTTCCAGTGTGCGAGGGGTTTGCAGTATAGCGCCTTTTTAGTGAGGGTATCATCTGACCTCCGACAAACATGGCCAAACCAAGTTAGGCGGCGTTTTTTTATTAGGGCTTCAATGTCATGCTTCTGGTGGCATCGTCTACGAATTTCGACGTTGCTAATTCTGTCTCGGAGGGAGACACCGAGGATTTGTCTCAGGCAGGAGTGGTCGAATACTTTGAGAGCATGAACATCCGCTGCTTTCAGGGGCCATGTCTCGCATCCGTAAAGGAGTACGGAGCGGACGGTTGCTTCAAAGATCTGGATTTTTGTTTTTAGTAGGACGTCTCTTTGTCTCCACAGGTTCTTCCTAAGTTGAGCAAAGACTATCGATGCTGATGATATTCTGCTCTGGACTTCCGTACTGCAGCCGCCGGAAATGTCGATGAGGGATCCCAGGTACTTGAACTGGTCAACGACCTCTAAACGGGAGTTGTCGATAGAGATGCCCCTTGTGAGTACATCCTCAGAATTTGTCAGAATTTTGGTTTTATCCTTACTGATCTTCAGCCCAACCAAATCTGCAGTAGCAGCAACATTACACAGCATGGCTTGCGCATGATCTATATCGTTTTCTAGCAAGGCAATGTCATCCGCGTAGTCAAGGTCTTTGATGGAGAAGTCAGGGCTTACTTCAACGCCTCTGGCAGATTGCATGGCGCGCTTCATGATCCAATCGATAACAAAGTTGAAGAGGATGGGGGACAGGATGCAGCCCTGTCTCACCCCGAAATCGATGTCGAAGAGGGAGGACAGCTCTCCATCAGCTTGTATACAGGCACGAACGTGTTGGTAGTATGCCTGAATAAGGCGTATCAGCTTATCAGGGACGCCGTCCTCTTGCATCGCAGCCCATATGCCATCTCTAACGATCGAGTCAAAGGCCGTTATAAAATCTATGAAGACGGCTATAGTAATCTGATTGTGTTTCATGCGGTGTTCGAGAATTTGCCGGAGTGTAAAGAGCTGATCAATGCAGCCCATTCCTGGCCGAAAGCCCGCCTGGTTTGGGCGTGTGGTCGTGTTTCTGATTGAGCTGAAGCGGTTGAGTAAAATCATGGCAAATATTTTGGCAGCGATGCTTATGAGCGATATCCCCCGGTAATTCTTGCATTCAGCTTTATCCCCTTTTTTATACAGGGGGATGATAATTGAAACTTTCCAATCGTCTGGGAGAACCTCCTGTACCCAAATTTTCTTGAGCAGTTTTTCTAGGTTCTGTGCAAGAAGCCTGGGGCTTGCCTTGTAGATTTCTGCTGGTATGGCGTCAATTCCCGGCGCTTTATGGTTCTTCAGCTTCTTTATTGCTGCCAGGATTTCCTCTTCGTCAGGGGGCTCTATTTTGACTCCTGCGTATTGGTTAATGAGCGTTGATGAAGGAGGTGGGGGAGGTTGGGTCACTTGAAGATTTGGAGCAGGTGATGAAGGGTCGACTTGGGGATTTAGGAGTTTCTGGAAATGGCGCTTCCAACGGTCAACGACTTCGTCACGACTCGTTAGGATGTTACCGTGTTCGTCTCTTACAGAGGCCGAGTTCTTCGACCTCTTCCCAGTGGACTCTTTAAGCAGCTGATACAGTTTCCTAGTATCAGACAGGCTAGCTGCTTTTTGCATCTCCACCGCCATATTCTCCCAGTACTTCCTTCTGTCTTTTCTGCCCGACTGGTGACATAGCTTGCGTAGCTGTTTGAATTCAGCTGAGTGGCGTGATGGTAACAGACTTTTCTTCGTTGCAAGTCGGATGGTCTCTTCGGACATCCACCGTCTTCGCTTTCGCTTCACTCTTCCAAGAGTTTCGAGAGCTACCTCCTGTAGTGTATTTCGGAACTTCTGCCAATCTTCGTTAACCGACGACCCGCTCGAGTTCCCGTCCTCAGGAGACTCATTTGAGTGTTCATGCTCGAGGGCGGTGAAACGATTTGAAAGTTGAACACGGAATTGTTCTACTACTGTCGGGTCCTTAAAACGGGCAACGTCAAATCTTTTTGGGGGTTCCTTCCGTTTACGAGCCACTAGCCTGATCTTCACAGACATTTTGACCAAGGTATGATCCGACCCGCCCTTGGAACCTGTGTCAGGTCCTCTGTAGGCTCTGCAGTTCTGGATCGAGCTTCTCCAACGTGACGACACGAGTAGGTAGTCCAGCTGGGAAGATGTCCTTCCATCTCTGGATCTCCAGGTTATGACGTGTGAGGGCTTGTGTCTGAAAAGGGTGTTTGCTATTACGAGGTTGTTCGCTTGGGCGAATTGGACCAATCTGGTTCCTCGTTCGCATCTTTCGCCGTACCCGTGAATTCCAAGGCTCCTGTCGCCGTTTGCCTGTCTGCTGCCGACGTGTGCGTTGAGGTCGCCACCGATAATGAGGAGGTCACGTTTGGGGGTCTTTTTTACAGCTTCGTTGAGTTCGGCGTAAAACGTATCTATTGCTTGTTCAGAGCTGACCCTTGTGGGTGCGTAGACCGCAAACACTGTAACATTAAACAGTTTGCTTCGGAATCTAGCTTTTGCAAGGCGAGATGATACGGGCTCCCATTCTATTAGAGCTTTTTGTGCTTGGATGTTAAGGAGAAATCCAACCCCTGCACTGCCACTACCATCTTTGGGTCCTGAGTTATAAAAGAAGAAAGAGTTCTCTGAATCTGGTGTTGCTATCTCATGGTTTTCTAGTGTGTCATTTATTCTTGTCTCTGATACACAGAGGATGTCGAGGCCTAGGCGATGTATTTCACCAGCTATGAAAGTCTGGGTCGTCAAACATTTCATCGAACAGACGTTCCAGCACCCTATTGCAAGGGATTGTCTTCGTTTCAACAGGTGTCCAGCTCGCCAATTTTTCGAAGGAGACGCCGGTAAATCATCCAACGCATCGCTTGTCGGGAATGCCGTAGCTTGTTTTAACACTCTTTGATCTGCTTTTTTCATAACGTTTCGTGGGAATATTATTGACCGACAGGTCCCCAGTCCGTCGGCGCCTCCACACTTTAGCCATTCTTTCGCTAGGCATGTAGCTACGGAATGTTGCCACCGCTTCACCACTTTGAGGTAGTGTGGTCGACTTCCCAAGGATACACTAGAGACGGAGATACAGCTTCGGCGACCCAAACCGCACCATAGCCGTGCTAAGAGAGGGCCTCGGCTGTCATCTTGATTCCCATCTAGGTAACCCCAGGCAGAAGCAGGGTTAGACCAGGTTAGAATGCAAATTGTATCACATATTACTTTAAAATTATAATCAAGAGCTGTATTATTCTTAACAATCCAGAAAAGTTTGATTAAATTCCTCTTGGATAAATTATTTAGACATTTTATTACAGAAATCATACCCCTAGATTCAAGTAGCTGGCACAGATCTATAGAAAGCATATGTACATCTAATTCATTTTTTCTATTATTTTTCCTATGTCCTCTCGATCGTTTTTTACGTTTAGTAGGACAAGTAAAAGAAGGATGGTCCATAAAACCATCAATACATTTAACAACAACATGAGACATGACACCATATTTTGCTACACGATCATTTAGCCCAAAAGGATAAGCTGTACCAAGAGTATGGATCCAGAAATCCTCCTGTTTACGCAGTCTATTATTCTTCTCTTCTTTATTTAAATTTTCTAATTCTAAATTTTCTAAAATTGTGACAGTTATATCTGATATGGAACATTTACCATTATTACAATGTTGAACTAGATAGTTATTAGTTTTTTCATTATTAACTGTTGTCTTATGTCCAGAAAATCTTTTATATATATTATTAGTTATTTCCCCCACATATTGTAGGCAGCATTTATTACATTCTAATAGGTAAATTAAATTGGTTGTTCTACAAGTAACATTACCACGTAACTTGCATGCAAAATTTTTATTATACAATGTACTCTTAACAGAAGTCCGTGGGACAAAATGATCTTGGCAAAGAAAACAACGACTCTTACACTTACTAACTTTCAAAAAATTGTTCCGAGTTCCGAGGCTAATATTTGTGTTTTGTTGCATAACAACTTATTGAAAATAAATCCAAAACAAACCAACATCCGAATCAAAATCCAACAATCAAATTCCAAAAACATGCCAAGGTCAATAGGTCAATAAATACATAAACAAAAACATGAAAGAACATGAAATTTGTATAAGTGCCATCTCACCAATAATTAACAATATCAGGTTAAAAACCTGGACCAGGGTAAAGGTCTGTCGGGGAGAAAACTAAAAAAAAAATTTCTCCACCAGCACTGGATCCAACCTGGAATAATATCATGAAAAGAGAAATCACCAATGCAACAGCACAAACACACACAATATATATATATATATATATATATATATATATATATATATATATATATATATATATATATATATATATATATATATATCTATATATATATATATATATATATATCTATATATATATATATATATATATATATATATATATATATATCTATATATATATATCTATATATATATATATATCAAATACCTAACTTAACCTAACCTAACCACCTCTATATATATATATATATATATATATGTATATATATATATATATATATATATATATATATATAGAGGTGGTTAGGTTAGGTTAAGTTAGGTATTTGATATTACCCCCCCCCCTAATGTGTAAATATATAGCCGAAACTTTTGATAAAGCTAATGAAATAAAACAAAATATGATGGAAATATAATACTTTATTAGGAAAATCGTAAAATTACAACATAAAATTATGTACCAAGAACGCAGAAATGTCGTTTGAGAATCGTGTTAAAAGGAGGTCTTCCTTCTGCCTTTACTGCCGCCCGCCATATGTACTCTACTAAGGATGATTGTAAATGATGGCGGGATGTTCCTCGGTGCCGTTTATTACACCACTTTACGGAACCCACATTCTTTCTACTTTTTGGGTAGAGGCACCAGTTTCTGGGTCGACAATATTAATTTTGTGGTTCACTTTCGATTTTCTCAGCAAAACTCTTGAGTTTGTTTTGAATAAGGATCAAGTACCAAATATTTAATTAAAATGTACCTGCATCGTAGTTTGTTTCATGAAAGAACCTGACTTCACTTATTGAGTGTGTTCTGAAAATACACAAGTACCAATGCAAGTATCATATATTAAGGACTATTAAGAGAGGCCTTCAATTCTTGCAGGGCCAATGATGGAAAGGACTAGAAATTTCTGGTTCTTTATTTTATATTATTTAAAGGAGATGTTTAAAATAAACGAGGAATGTACTTTAGTAGATAATAGTAAATAATGTAAATAGGTATGTTCTTAAGGTTATGTAGTATCGTGCTAGTAGTATTGGATGAGAACTAATTAAGAACGAACTCTAGCCCATAGGGGAAAGAGAAAAGATAGGAATTCAAATCAGCCAGTATCTCAGAGAATTGGCAATTTCCCTGGTTAACACCTCAAAATATAGCTCAAAATTCAGACAGAAAAATTAAGACGACAATCAATTATCAGGAAAAATAAAAATCGAATTATCAGTGTACGTGACAGATGCTTTTGTATTGAGCCTGTCCAATTTTACTGCTCGAAGGTAAACGTATATAAAATGCCGATACCAAGTATATGGGAAACTGAAATTTTCTGCTGGGGGGATTTTAAAAGGGGATAATTTTTTGTAGGAAGGAGATTTTCAGGAGGTGATCTTTTTAGGTTACACTGGATAAATTTACCAGAATTTCTATACGAAATTATTCTTATTAGTTTTACTTTCTCTTTGCCGACACAATCTTGCATGGTAAGATTTTTGAGGAAATTGTCCGCGGAAAATTTTCAGCGGGGTTGAACTGTCTGGAGGATCTTTTCATGGGGGGAAATTTTCAGTGGGAAAAACTTTCCATGGGGGAATCCTCCACGGGAATATCTTTCCACTGGGGGGGGGGGGATTTCTGGGGAATATATCGACGGAGAGGGAATTGATAAACGCCCTTTTTCCTAAAGTCACCGGATCAAAATTTTGAGATAACTATTTTTTTGAAAATAGTCGAAACCCAAATAAATATGTCTTTAAGGGCGACTTAATCCCCAAGAGTCCCCGGGGGAAGGGCTTCAATCTATGAACTTAACCCATTGCTTACATATAGTATTGAAGAAAAAGTAACACTCCTCACCAAACTGTTCGTGGTAACAAACTGTAAGTAAGGAGTGACCCGGCTCAATAGTAACCAAAACTCTAAAAAAAGGAATTTTGATACGAATAGTTACATCAAAAGAATCGCATTTTAATGCTGTATCAAGTTTCATCAAGTCTTACCTAACAAAATTACAAACCTGAGAAAATTTGCCTTATTTTGGAAAATAGGGAAACCCCATTAAAAGCTATAGAATCTTAACAAAAATCACACCATCGCATTCAGCGTAGAAGTTTCACTGTAGAAGTTTCAAGCTCCTATCTGCAAAAATGTGGAATTTTGTACTTTTTGTCAGAAGAGAGATCACGGATGCGTGTTTATTTGTTTGTTGTTTTTGTTTCCCAGGGGTGATCGTATCAACCTATTGGTCCTAAAATATCGTGAGAGGGCTCATTCTAACGAAAATTAAAAGTTATAGTGCCCTTTTTAAGTGAACAAGAAATTGGAGGGCACCTAGGCCCCCTCCCACGCACATTTTTCCCTCGAAGTCACCGGATCAAAATTTTGAGATTGCCATTCTGTTCAACTTAGTCAAAACCTAATATTTCTTAAACCTAATATATTTAATAATTTATTATTATATTATTTTTATTATATTATTAATTTATTATTATATATTTATTATTTCCAATTTGACTCTTTCTCTCAACTCTACTTTTTAAAACAGTAAAACACTTTAGCGAAAAGAGCAGGGCGTTGAGGAGGGAACAGCCCCTTTCATATAAGGAGTAATTTCTGTTCGTTTTAAGTTTTAATGTCGCTCCTTACTTTCAGTTAAAAAAAACTTGTTTTTTCTATTTAATTTCTGAACATTTTTGAATTAATGCATGTTTTGATTTTGGCTCTCCGCACATGAATAATTAAAACGAAATTTGCACTTTAATTTATTTTTTGGCTAAATGGCTTTCTCTTAGTTTTGATCGACCGATTTGGATAAAAAGGAGCGGGGGCGTAGGCCTAGTTACCCTCCAATTTTTTGGTTACTTAAAAAGGCAACTAGAACTTTTAATTTTACGAACGTACTCATTTATAAAAAATTACGGAACTTACGAGAATAACTTACGGTACTAACTTCTAAATTCGTATGTTTTTATTACATATATGAGGGGATTCGCCCTCTCATCAATACTTCGCTCTTTACACTAAAGCTTAAATTTTGCTCCAATTCCTTAAGAATGACCCCTGAATCACAAAGGCCATAGAATGAATGGTTGAAATTAATAAAATTACTTTAGCGTAAAGAGCAAGGTATTAGGAGGAGGTGAACCCCTCATATGCGTAATAATTTCATTTCGTTTAATTGCTCGCTTTAAGTTTTAATGCTACTCCTTATTTTCAGTTAAAGAAACTTTTTCATACTTTTTTTTTAACTGCTCTTTAAAAAAATGCTAAAAAATCCTGCACCCCCTTCTTGGAAATTCTCTACCCCCATTAAAAATTCCTCCATGGAAATTTCCCCCCTTCATAACCCCCTCCCCAACCAAAAAAAAATCCCCTGAAAGTGTCTATACACTTCCCAATAACCGTTACTATGTGCAAACACTGGTCAAAGTTTGTAACTTGCAGCCCCTCCCACGGGGATTGTGGGGGAGTAAACCGTTCCCAAAGACATAGTTTTTTTTTTACTATGTTGAACAATTTGGCTTTGTCAGAATTTTGATCTGGTGACTTTGAGAAAACAATGAGCGTGGGAGGGGGCCTAGGTGCCGTCCAATTTTTGGTCACTTGAAAAGGGCACTAGAACTTTTAATTTATGTTAGAATAAGCCCACTCGTGACATTCTAGGACCACTGGGTCGATATGATCACCCCTGAAAAAAAAAACCAACAACAAATAAACACGCATCCATGATCTGTCTTGTGGCAAGAAATACAAAATTCCACATTTTTGTAGATAGGAGCTTGAAATTTGTCCTTGTAGGTTCTCTGATACGCTGAATCTGATGGTGTGATTTTCGTTAATATTCTATGACTTTTAAGGGGTGTTTCCCCCTATTTTCTAAAATTAGGCAAACTTTTTCAGGCTCGTAACTTTTGATGGGTAATCATAAACTTGATGAAACTTATATATTTAAAATCAGCATTAAAATCTAATTCTTTTGATGTAACTATTGGTATCAAAATTTCGTTTTTAGAGTTTCGGTTACTATTGAGCCGGGTCGCTCCTTACTACAGTTTGTTACCACGAACTGTTTGATACAGTTCCTTACCACGAACTGTTTGATAATCAGGTTACAACCACCGATGCTGCATCGAAAATGTCACTAACAGACTGGAAATATCCACAAAGATAACGGGGAAGTCTTTCCAATTATCCCTATTTGGATCTTGTGAAGTGGTGCCAACAAGATTTTTGCACTAGCTGTATACAAGCATCATTAATTGGCGAAAAGTCTGACGTAAAGTCGACTTGTAAAGTGGAATGATTGAACTGGGTGGCTTTTAAAAAGTTTTTTGAGATAGTTCCACTATTGAATCTTTCTTTTTTGAGCGAGGGAGGGATTTTAAAAAATCCCACTCAACCAAAAATTCCAGTTAGAATTTACAAAATCAATTGCATTAATATTTTCAATTATCTGAATTTATAATCAATGTTTATACACAGGAAATTGCGTGACCAAAATTAAGTGACCCAAAAACCTGTTTTTAGCTTTCAAACAATTCGTGGTAGCAAACTGTAAGTAAGGAGTGACGTGGCTCCATAGTAGCAAAAACTCTAAAAAAAAGAATTTTTATATGAATGGATATATCAAAAGAATTGACTTATTATATTGATTCCAAATTGATACAAACTATTAAGTTCAGTTTTACCTATAAAAAGTTACGAGCCAGAAAAATTTGCCTAATTTTCAAAAAAAAACGGAGGAACACCTCCTAAGAGCCTTGAAATCTTTGTGAAAATCACACCATCATGTCCAGTGTATCCGAGAACTCTATTGTAGAAGTTTCAAGCTTCCATCTACAAAAAGAGGAATTTTTAATTTTTGCTAAAAGGATTGTCATGGATGCGTGTTTATTTGTTCTTTTTTCAGGGGTGAACGTATCGAACCAATTGTCCAAGAATATCGAGGAAAGGCTCATTCAAATGAAAATTTGCTAGTGTCCTTTTCAAGTGACCAAAAATATTGGAGGGCAACTGACCCCCCCTCCTACCTCTTTTGTTCTAAAAGTGATCTGATCAAATTCTTTTGATCCAGTTTGCCACGAATTTTCCACGGAGGGGGAATTTCGACCAAATGTTAAAAACGATTAGAAATGTTAAAAACTTTTTCAAATGAAAGTGGGATAAAAAAAAATCAGCCGGCATTTTGCAGAAGAAATTTCCCTGGATAATCTTCAGCTAGAATGGAATTGTCTGGGGGAATTTTCTTGACGGGGGGGGGTATTCTATGTCGGAAGAAATAGCCTATACATGGACTAGCAGCCGGATTTACCAGCATTATTTTAGAAAAGATCCAAAATTAAATTGAAAAAAAAAACAGGTTTCATCAACTGAAAGAGAGAAGCAACATCAAAACTTAAAGCGAACAGAAATTATTACGTAGATTTAGAACCCCCTCATATAAGCCCCTCCCACCCACATTTTTTCCTCAAAGTCACCGGATCAAAATTTTGAGATAGCCTTTCTTTTCAACTTAGTCGAAAACCTAATAACTGTGTCTTTGGGGACAACATCATCCCCCTCAGTCCCTGGGGGAGGGGCTGCAAGTTACAAACTTTTACCATTATTTACATACAGTTATGGCTATTATGAAGTGTGCAGACGTTTTCAAAGGGACTTTTTCGGTTGGGTTGCAGGTGAGTCGGGGGAGGGGGCTACACGGTAGGATCTTTCCATGAAGGAATTTATCATGAGGGAGGAGAATTTCCATGAACGGGGCGCAAGATTTTCTAGCATTATAAAAAAAAAAACAATGAGAAAATGAATTAAAAAAATTTTCAACTGGAAGTAATGAGCAGCATTAAAACTTGAAACGAATAGAAAAATTACGGATATAAGGGGGTTTGTCTCCTCCACAATACCTTGCTTTTTACGCTAAAGTATTTTTAGTAATTTCAACTATTTATTCTACAGCCATTATGATTCAGGGGTCATTCTTAAGGAATCGGGACAAAATTCAAGCTCTAGTGTAAAGAGTGAGGTATTGACTAGGGGTTGATCCTTGTCATTTACTTAATAAAAATTCAAAATATAGAAGTGCATTACAAGAGTTAATTGGTAAATTACGTACCTAATTAAACCACTCCAAATTAAACCACTCCAAGGGGTGGCAAACCTCTTTTGACGACAAGTTTACATATAAATTATCCAGCTGTACGATCGGATCGAGAACTCTGTAACATTGTTTCAGTACGTTGTTAAGGGACCATACCGGAACACTCAGAAGAAACTTCGTATAACGAAAAAATAGCTTTCCAATCTGCTTCTTATCACTTTCATTCAAAATAACTGTGAACCACAGCTTAGATACCATTATATTGGTATCCAAGCTGTGCTGTGAACGGAGCTAAGTAGAAAACACGGGGAAGAAAAACAGCATTGTACATTTTCACGAGGAGCTTTTTTGTCCTATTTGTGTGCGACAGCCCTAAAGAAGCATAAGCAGCCCAGATTTTCTTTTTCAGTTTTAAGCACCAATAACTTTCTTGTTGAAGATATTAAATCTCCAATAGGTATATCTAGGTAAATAAGCTCTTGAGACGGGGCAACGGAGGCTCCACCAAGATTCACTGAAGTTCAAGGCAGCTCAGACGGGCAATTAAACAAAAAAACTTTGGATTTCCCAGCGTTAAGATTCAAACCAATCTTTCTAAATTCACTCGAAATCACATTAAAACTTTCCTCTAGACTAGACATTGACCACCTCAAGTTTGGCAAGTCATCTGCATAACATAATACTGACGCTTTATTCGCTTTTACAACACACGAAATCGGTAGGCTATCCTGCTCTGGCAGTAGCATTATTATACACCATCGGTGACGTAATTGCGCCCTACCTATAAACACAGGAATATCAACTGGGACGACTGAAGTGTCTTATTGGCAACCATAAACACAATACCTTTGATTTATTTTAAAGTGACATTTAGTTTTAAAGCATAAGGTGCCATTTGCATAATTGGGGGGGGGGGGTTGACATGCCAAATACCTCTAAGGACACAGTTGATGGACTGTTCTACCATGCTGAACAAAATGACTGTCTAAAATTTTTGACGAGTCTCGTTTGGAAAATGAATAGGCTTGAGAGAAAGGGTGCTTTGCCCTCCATCCCCTGTTACTCTTAAAAAGGGCACCAGACACTCGCGCTATAATTAGAGCGCAAGGGGGAGGACTTTCCCTTTCATATATACATTAGAAACATTTTAAACAAGTAAAAACAAAGTGAAGGATGTGGGTGGGGCTTGTTACTCTCCAGTCACTTTTGACTAATAAAAAGGGTCCTTTCAATTTCCAATCGAACGAGCCTTTTCCGAAGTCTCGTTCGGAAAAGGACCAGAATTGAAAGGACCAGAATTGAAAGGACCAGAAAGGCACTGGTCCTTTCAATCTCTAATCGAATGAGTTGTTTTTGAAGGTTCTGCGACAACAAATGGCCATCTTAAAATTTGTATCACATGCATTTCGGGAAAACCTGAGGTGTGGGGGGGGGAATGTTATCCATCCTCCGATCATTCTTAATCTAAAAAGGGCACCAGAAGTTCTGATTACCCATCCAATGAGCCCCCTCCAAAGTTAATATAATCATCCTTTCTTTATATACTTTATATTCCCCCAGAGAATATCTCAAAACCCTTGCCCTGAGGGCTTTGGGGTGGGATATCATTCTCAAAGACATAACATTCAGACCTTTCACGTTAAATGAATTTGCTTGGAGAAATGATGGGCTTAGGAGGGGATTTAGTTGCCCTCCAATCATTCTCGACAATTCAAAAGGGCACTGGTTCTTTTAGTTTCCAATCGAATGAGCTGTTTTCGAAGTTTCTACGACTACAAATAGCCATTTCAAATTTCTATCAGATGTATTTTGGGAAAATACAAGGTTTGGGGGGTATCCATCCATCGAGCGCTCTCGAGTCTTAACAAATACACCAGAACTTTTGATTACAAATCCAATGAGCCCCCTTTAAAATCTATACGATCATCCTTTTTATAAGTGCCTTATATATCCCAAGGGTATAACTTACAACCCTCCGGGAGGATGTCATCCTCAAAGACATAATTTCTGGACCTTTTAATTACGTTGAACAAAATGGCTATCTCGAAATTGGGATTGGATGTGTTTGGAGAAATGGTGGACGTGGTAGGGGGTTTCGCTGCTCTCCAATCACTTTTGACCAGAAAATGGGCACTAGTTTTTTTCATATGAGCTCTTTTCAAAATTTCCAAGACAAAAAATGACCATTTGAAAATTTCCGTTAAATCCATTTTGAAAAAGACGAGGTGTGAGGGGGATCCACCCTCCGATCACCCTGAATCTTAAAATAGCACTGGAACTTCGGATTATTAATCCAATCAGCCCCCTCCGAAGTTTATATGATCACCCTTTCTATATGCTCCCAGCCTATAACTTACATCATCAAATAAATAATTCCGGACCTTTCAACTACTTTGTACAAGATGGCTATCTCAAAATTTTGATTTGATTTGTTTGGGGAAATGGTGGTGAAATGGGAATGAAATTTGATGTTTGGAATGATGTCGTGTCTCAGAGCTCTTATTTTAAATCCTGACCAGATCTGATGACATTGGGGGGAGTTGGAGGGGGGAAACCTAAAATCTTGGAAAACGCTTTGAGTGGAGGGATCGGGATGAAACTTGGTGGGAAAAATAAGCAGAAGACCTAGATACGTTATTGACATAACTGAAACCGATCTGCTATGTTTGGGGGAGTAGGGGGGGGGGTTAATTATGAAAAATTAGAGAAAATACGGTATTTTTAACATACGAACGGGTGATCGGATCTCAATGAAATTTTATATTTAGAAGGATATCGATTCTCAGAGCTCTTACTTTAACTCCCGACCGGATCTGGTGACATTGGGCGGAGGGGCGGAGTTGGGAGGGGGGAACCTAAAACTTGGAAAACACTTAGAGTGGAGGGATCGGGATGAAACTTGATAGGAAAAATAAGCACAAGTCCTAGATACATGATTGACATAACCGGAACGGATCCGCTCTCTTTGGTTTAGTTGGGGGGGGGGGTTAATTCTGAAAAATTAGAAAAATGCGGTATTTATAACTTACGAACAGGTGATCGGATCTCAATGAAATTTGATATTTAGAAGGATATCGTGTCTCAAAGCTCTTATTTTAAATCCTGACCGGATCTGGTGACATTGGGGGGAGTTTGGGGTGGGGGAACCTTAAATCATAGAAAACGCTTATATTGGAGGGATCGGGATGAAACTTGGTGGGAAAAATAAGCAGAAGTCTTAGATACGTGATTTACATTATTGGAATGGATCCCCTCTATTGGGGGAGGGGTTAATTCTAAAAAATTAGAAAAAATGACGTGTTTTTAACTTACAAAGGAGTGATCGGATCTTCATGAAACTTCATATTAAGAAGGGCCTCGTAACTCAGATCTCTTATTTTAAATCTCAACCGGATACAGCGTAATTAGGGGGGGGGGCATTTGGAGGACCGGAAATCTTAGAAAATACTTAAAGCGGAGAGATCAGGATGAAACTGGATGGGAAGAATAAAAACGTGTCTAAGATATGTGAATGACATAACTGGACCGGATCTGCTCTCTTTGGTGGAGTTTGGGGGGGGGGGTAATTTTGAAAATTGAGGTATTTGTAACTTACGAAAGGGTGACCACATCTTCATGAAATTTGATATTTAGAAGGATCTTGTGCTTTAAAGCTCTAATTTTTAATTCTGACCAGATCCCGAGACATTGGGGGGAGTTGGAGGGGGAAACCAGAATTCTTGGAAAACTGGAAAATTGGGGTATTTTTGTCTTACGAAAAGGTGATAGGATCTTAATGAAATTTTATATTTAGAAGGAATTCATGTCTCAGAGCTCTTATTTCAAATTCCGACCAGATCTTTGACATTGCTGGGAGTTGGAGGGGGAAATCCTGGGAAACACTTGGAGTGGAGGAATCGGGATGAAGCTTGGTGGATAGAATAAGCAAATGTCCTTGATGTGTGATTGACGGAACCGTACTGGATTCGCTCTCTTTGGGGGAGTTGGGGGCAGGGGTTCAGTGATTTGGCGAGTCAGGTGCTTCTGGACGTGCTAGAAAGGTGAAAATCGGTAGGCGTGTCAGGGACTTCCACAAATTGACTTAATAAAGTCGTTTTCCCAGATTCAACCATCTGGGGGGCTAAAGGGAGAGGAAAAATTAGAAAAAATTAGGTATTTATAACTTACGAGTGGGTGATCCAATGTTAATGAATTTTGATATTTAGAAGGACATCGTGACTCAGAGCTCTTATTTCAAATCCTGACCGGCATTAAGCCTCTGATTTTCCTCTGATTTAATTTAATTCTGAAAAGGTTTGGCTGTGAGCCGTTTTGGACTGATATTGGTTGACCCGTTTGTTGTTATAGCAACCTCACATCTAGTTTTATTTGTTTTTATGTGCGACAAGCGGAACCTTTCTTCGTTTTGGCTATAGTATATAAATAAATAACTCCACTATTTTGTCAGATACTACAAATACTACTGCTAACAACTCCAAGACAACAATTGGACCCCAAACGAATTTTGATATTTAGAAGGACATCGTGACTCAGAGCTTTTATTTTAAATCCTGACCGGCATTAAGCCTCTTATTTTTCTTTTAAATCAATCTATTGATTCATAGAATTTTGTTAGAGCTCATACCATATGATCTCTTGGCTCTTAGCTCTTCTTGCCTTGTCACAAGTGCCATATGAGCTCTTAGCTCTTGTTCTTCCGTGCAACCGCCAAGGTTTCTTAAAGTCTTTAAAAAAGGCAAAAAGTTTTTTATTCCAGTCGAAATCCCTATATGGTTGATTGCTACCATTCCACTTAGAGGTTTGGTGTCTGTTTACTTGTAAGAAAGCATGAAGCTTACGTTAGCAAGCTTCATCTAAGCTTCAAAACCTCTGCGCCTCTAGACTAATTTATTCTAATAAAGAAATGAAGGCACATCTTTTTACATAAACCATATAAAATTACTTTCTTTTCCAACCGGTTAGAATTGTCACAAAAGAATTCAAGTCTAAACCAAGAGTAACAAGAGGATTTTTGTCATAGAAGAAAGTAAAATAAGTAATAGAGGTAATATATTAATTAATAATAATAGAGGTAAAGTAAAATAATGTAATAGAGGCTGGCCAAACACTTCTGAACTGTCAGGAGTATAATTGGTGGTGCAACAATATACCTTTAGCCATAATCTAATTATGGCTACTTATTTTTACGTTATCTGTTTCTTCTTTTTTTGCCATTTGTTTCTTGTTTTTTATGCAGGTTGAAACTTACACCTTTGCGATAAGGGGCAAAGTTTCTCCAAAATTATTTTTTATTTGTTATTGATTAGTAAAGACAGTTTTGAAATATAAACCTTTACGTGGCTGAAATATATTGTTATAGTTCTAACTTATAATGATTTTTATTGAAAAAGAGGGCTCGATCCTGGGTCTCCAAAAAGGTTTAGGGTATTAAAGTAACGCTTAAAGGAAATGTTGAGTGGCATGTCAAATCAAACAGCTCGTGGTAACAAACTGTAGTAAGGAGCGACCCGGCTCAATAGTAACCAAAACTCTAAAAAATAGAATTTTGATGCCAATAGTTACATCAAAAGAATTGCGTTTAAATGTTAATTTTAGATATATAAGCTTCATCAAGATTAATCTTACCCGTCAAAAGTTACGACTGAGAAAATTTCCATGGAGAAACCTCTCATGGGAGAAGAGAATTTCAATGGAGGGGGCGCAGGATTTTCTAGCATCATTTAAAAAAACATGAAAAAATAAATATGAAAAGTGTTTTCTACTGGAAGTGAGGAGCAGCATTAAAACTTAAAACGAACAGAAATTATTACGCGGGGTTTACCTCCTCGTAATACCTCGCTCTTCACGCTAAAGTATTTTTAGTAATTTCAACTATTTATTCCACGGCCTTTGTGATTCAGGGGTCATTCTTAAGGAATTGGGACAAAATTTAAGCTTTAGTGTAAAGAGCGAGGTATTGACGAGGGGTGAGCCTCCTCATATACGTAATAAAAACATACGAATATAGAAGTTCGCTACGTAAGTTAATTCGTAAGCTACGTATATTTTTTACTTATGAAAACGTTCGTAAAAAATTAAAAGTTTTAGTTGCCTTTTTAAGTAATCAAAAAATTGGAGGGCAACTAGGCCTCCTCTCTTGCTCTCAAAAGAGGCACTTGCTCTTTCTCAAAATCTTCCGATTAATACTATGAAAAAGCCATTTAGCCCAACAAAATTAATATGTAAGTTTCGTTTTAATTATTTATGCGCGGAGAGCCAAGATAAAAAAAAATACATTAATTCAAAAACGTCCAGAAATTAAACAAAAAAAACAAGTTTTTTTGAATGAAATCAAGGAGCGACATTAAAACTTAAAACGAACAGAAATTACTCCGTATATGAAATGGGCTATTCCTCCTCAACGCCCCGCTCTTTACGTTAAAGTTTTTTACTGTTTTAAGAAGTAGAGTTAAGAGGAAGAGTCAATCTTTTTCCCGAAATACATCGAATAAAAAAAAATTAGACAGTGATTTTATACATACTAGTTCAAAGATCATTTCACAAGTTTTTAAGGTTGATACAAACCACCAGAGCCTGGGGGCGAAGGTTGTAATTTATGCCACGGGGCATGTAAGGTTTTTATGGAAGGGATGGTTCTTTAACTAAGAGGCTCATTTAGTTGAAAATTAGAACTTCTAGTTCTTTTTTAAGTGTCGAAAGTGGTTGAGGGCATTTAGTCCCCCATTCCCGACAACCCCTCTTTTCACTAAACGCATATGATTGAAATTATGAGATAGCGACTTTGTTCAAAATAATCCAAAGACCATATAATAATGCCTCTAGGATTGACAAACCCCCCTCCTCAGTGCCCTAAGGATAGGGTTGTAAGTTGTACCATAAGGGCATATAATATTTTATGGAAGGAGTGGTCGTATAAACTTCAGATTGGGCTCATTTGATTTGGAATTGGAAGTAATAGTAGCCCTAATAAGAGTCAAAGTGATTTGAGAGCAACCAGCCCCCCTCCCCTAGATCATCATTTCCCTTAACACTTCCAATCCAAATTTTGAGATAATAGCTTTGGAGATTATGGTGCCCTTATTAAGAGTCAAAGTGATTTTAGAGCAACTAGCCTCCCCCCCCCCTGCTCCACGATCATCATTTCTCCCAACACCTCCAATCAAAATTTGGAGATAACAATTTTGTTCGTCGTAGTTGAAGGGTCCGAAAATTATGTCTGTGAGGAAGACTCTCCCCCTAAAACTCTCAGGGCAAGGGTTATAAGTTATACCCTGGGACCATATAAGGTTCTTATAGAAAGGGTGGTCGTATATGCTTTGGACGTGAATAATTGTAGTTCTAGTTCTAGTTGAGAAGTTCTGGTGCCCTTTTTCAAGTCACCTTGAGTCAAGGTGATCAGAGCGCAGCTACCCTAGCCCCCTTCCCCCACACACACAAGCACGTCGTTATCCTCAGTTGCGTCCAACACATATTTAGAGACAGGACTTGTATTTAAATTAGTCCAAAGATCATATAACAATTTTTGAGGCTGATACAAACCACCAGAGCCTAAAAACGAGGGTTGTAAGTTATGCCCCGGGGTTTTTATAGAAAGGATGACTCTATAAACCTTAGAGGTGGTTCATTTGGTTAAAATTGGAAGCTCTAGTTCCCTTTTAAGGGTCAATAGTGATAAAGGTCAACTAACTACCCCCCCCCACCCAAATACCCTTTTTTTCATCAAATGTATATTATTGACATTGTGCGATGATAATTTTAATTAAAATAACGTATAACAATGCCTCCTATGTTGGAACTTCCCCCAGAGGCCTGGCGCAAGCGCTTCAAGTTATTCCTTGGGGGGCATATAAGGTACTAATGGAATTGGTCGTCGTATTTAACTCAGATGGATCTCATTTGATTTTAAATTGGAAGTTTTAGTTTTCTTTTTTAAGAGACAAAGTGATTTGAGACCCCCCTCCCCTACGCCCATCATTTTCCGTAACAGACATCCAAACAAAGTTTTGAGACATCATTTTTTTTCAGTATTGTTGAAGAGCTCAGTCATTATGTAATTGAGGATTTCAACCCTCCCCCCTGAGGCCTCAGGGCAAGGGCTAAATGTTATGTAATTTGTTAATTGTTTAGATACAGTATATGTTATTGAGAAGAGGTATGCATGTTTGACTTCTACTTTCCCAAAATACTAAGGGCATCAAGATGAGTTTTTCAGGAAATGCTTAAGGGGAGTTTTGAACTGCATCATAACACGTTATGTGTATATGGAGTGACTGAGTATATTAATTTGGAATTTTCAGGAAATAATAAGGAAGATGATTAATTGACCAAAAAGGCAATATTTGCACGCTACTACTACAGCTACTTCTGCTTCATCAGCTACCAAAAGTAGGCTACTATTTCTACTACCACTACTATCACTAAAGCTAATATTTCTGTACCGAGTACTACTAAGGGTGAAGATTTTGAAAACAATACCTGATAAAACGTAGAGGGGAAATTTGAACTAAATCAAAACATGCTATGGGTGTACAGATTACTGATACGGGCGTATCAGCAATATTTTTGGAACGGCTTATCATAACAAGAGGAAACTTCAGGGGCATTATGAGTGGGATGATCAGTTGACCAAAAGGCAAAATATAACTGTTACTACTGTTATTAATACTGCTGTTACTACCATTCAATTGACAAAAAATCAATATATGTTTAAAGGGCGTTAAAAGGGTGTCAGAAGCGTACATCAGAAATATTTTTGGAACAGCTTAATATGTCAAGGTAAAACTTCCAGTGCATCATGAAAGCGATGTTCAACTGACCAAAAGGCAATATGTACAGGCTAGTACCGCTAATAATACTGCTGTTACTACTGCTATTACTACTGCTAATACAACACTAACACTGTAACTACTCTTACGACCACCGAAAGTATTATGATAATAGTACTATTAAGGCTAAGTCTATGAAGGTAAAATTTGAGAGAACTTTAGTGGAAAATTCGAACTAACAAAAGACACTATGTGCATTTCGATTGTCAAAATAGCGTATCTTCAGAATTGGTTTGTGTATTAAGTTGAAACTCTCAGAGAATACTTAAAGGGGATGATCAATTGACTAATAGGCAATATGTACACACTACTACTAATACTACTGCTGCTGCAACATTTACTAGTTCTACTATTACCATTACTATTGCTTCAGACCATTTAAACTAGACCATTTAAACTTAAACCGCGCGCGTAAGTCGTTACGTGCCATGTTAGTTACGCGCCATGGTTAAGGGCACTAAGATGAAAATTTCAAAAAAGTATATGACTATAAAAGAGCAAATCGACAAAAAAAAGAGCAAATCGACAAAGAGCAAATCGGTTAAAAAAGAGCAAATCGACAATATCATAGCAATGGCTAATTGTATTAAGCTGAGCAGTTATACTACTGCAATGACTACTGTTACAGCTATATCTAAGGGTATGAAGGTAAAATTTTCAGAGAATATTTCTTAAAATTTCTGTTTCGCAAATGACATCCTGCCATACGTATAGAGGTTGTCAAAAAGGCATATGAGCAATATCTTAGGAACAGTTTTGCATATGAAATTAAAACTTGCAATGCTTGTTGTGGGGTATGTTGAACTAAAAACATCCTAATCCTAAGATTACTACTACTGCTACTTTTATTATTGTTGCTACTGCTACTACTGATACTAAGATGGAAATTCAAAGTTCTAGTACTCTTTTTAGGAGTCAAAAGTGAATTTAATTGCTCTTGTTATCACAGCTTGAGAAGGGTAAACTTGTCTTTCAACTTTCAACTACTACAATTCGACTGAAAAAAAATTTGTCTGCAATTCTGCAACTGATATATTATCAAAACTAAAACCGAATGAAATGTATTTTATTGTGATCTGTGTTGAAGGTTCGATATTTTAGAAAAATAGGGCGGATAGAATAATCAACTTTTCTACTGTGTGTCACTAAAGGGGTTTGCAATTCACAAGGAGCATATACTGAGCACTTTCAAAGGAAACTGGCCCGGTTTTCTTAATGGCAGGTTTGGAGGGAAAGAAAGAAGGGCGAAAAAGAAGGGAAAGAAAAGCTGGAATTTACCATTCGAATTTTAATTAAATACCGGCATTTCAAAATATTACACATTGCCGTCACAAATGCATCTCATCCTCTCTCCTTTACTGAGCCTAGATAAAGCCCTAGATTCAATACAGAAGTTTTCTAATTTAAAAAAAAAAAAATTTAATTGTCTTTTTCTGGCATATGACGAAGTTTCCCCGAATACTTTGCTGCTTATGGAGTTTCGTTAATATTAGGGTCGGTCAATTTCGCGGGAATCGTCTATCGAAGCCTATCTGTAACTATTAGGGACAAGAAGTCACGTTTTCCACCAAAATATTCGTCTATTTCTGTATTAAACAAGAGCTAAGAGCTCATATGGCACTTGTGACGAGGCGAGAAGAGCTAAGAGCCAAGAGATCATATGGTATGAGCTCTAACAAAATTCTATGAATCAATAGATTGATTTAAAAAGGGAAATAAGAGGATTAATACCGGTCAGGATTTAAAATAAGAGCTCTGAGTCACGATGTCCTTCTAAATATCAAAATTCATTAAGATCCGATCACCCACTCGTAAGTTATAAATACCTTATTTTTTCTAATTTTTCCTCTCCCTTTAGCCCCCCAGATGGTCGAATCTGGGAAAACGACCTTATCAAGTCAAATTGTGCAGCTCCCTGACACGCCTATCAATTTTCATCGTCCTAGCACGTCCAGAAGCACCAAACTCGCCAAATCACTGAACCCCTCCCCCCAACTCCCCCAAAGAGAGTGAATCCAGTACGATTCTGTCAATCACGTATCAAGGACATTTGTTTATTCTATCCACCAAGCTTCATCCCGATTCCTACACTCCAAGTGTTTTTCCAAGATTTCCCATCCAATTCCCCCCAATGTCAAACGATCTGGTCGGGATTTGAAATAAGAGCTCTTAGACATGAATTCTTTCTAAAAATCAAATTTCATTAAGATCCGATCATCTATTCGTAAGATAAAAATACCCCAATTTTCACGTTTTCCAAAAATTCCAGTTTCCCCCTCCAACTCCCCCCAACGTCACAGGATCTGGTCGGAATTTAAAATAAGAACTTTAAAGCACAAGATCCTTCTAAATATCAAATTTCATTAAGATCTGGTCAGCCTTTCGTAAGTTACAAATACCTCAATTTTCAGAATTACCCCTCTCCCCTCCAATTCCACCAAAGAGAGCAGATCCGGTCCGGTTATGTCAGTCACGTATCTTAGACAGGTTTTTATTCTTCCCATCCAGTTTCATCCTGATCTCACCGCTTTAAGTATTTTCTAAGATTTCCACCCCCCCCCCAACTGCCCCCCTCCAATTACGCTTGATCCGGTTGAGATTTAAAATAAGAGATCTGAGTTACGAGGTCATTCTAAATATGAAGTTTCATGAAGATCGAATCACTCCTTCGTAAGTAAAAAATACGTCATTTTTTCTTATTTTTCAGAATTAACCCCCCCCCCCCCCCAATAGATCGGATCCGTTCCAATTATGTAAATCACGTATGTAAGACTTCTGCTTATTTTTCCCACCAAGTTTCATCCCGATCTCTCCAATCTAAGCGTTTTCCATGATTTTAGGTTCCCCCACCCCAAACTTCCCCCAACGTCACCAGATCCAGTCAGAATTTAAAATAAGAGCTTTGAGACACGATATCCTTCTAAATATCAAATTTCATTGAGATCCGATAACCCGTTCGTAAGTTAAAAACACCTCATTTTTTCTAATTTTTCAGAATTAACCCCTCCCCCAACTACCCCAAAGAGAGCGGATCCGTTCCAGTTATGTCAATCATGTATCTAGGACTCGTGATTATTTTTTCCACCAAGTTTCATCCCGATCCTTCCACTCTAAGTGTTTTTCAAGTTTTAGGTTTCCCCCTCCCAACTCCCCCCCCCAATGTCACCAGATCTGGTCGGGTTTTAAAATAAGAGCTCTGAGCCACGATATCCTTCTAAATATCAAATTTCATTGAGATCCGATCACCTGTTCGTAAGTTAAAAATACCTCATTTTTTCTAATTTTTCAGAAATAACCACCCCAACTATCCCAAAGAGAACGGATCTGTTCCGTTTATGTCAATCATGTATCTAGCACTTGTGTTTATTTTTCCCACCAAGTTTCATCCCGATCCCTCCACTATAAGTGTTTTCCAAGTTTTAGGTCCCCCCCCTGCAACTCCCCCCAATGTCATCAGATCGGGTCGGGATTTAAAATAGGAGCTCCGAGACACAATATCATTTCAAACATCAAATTTCATTAAGATCCCATCACCCATTCATAAGTTAAAAATACTTCATTTTTCTATTTTTTCCGAATTAACCGACCCCCACTCCCCCCATATGGTAAAATGGGGAAAACAACTATTTCTAATTTAAGCTGGTCCCGTCCCTGATACGCCTGCCAAATTTCATCATCCTAGCTTACCTGGAAGTGCCTAAAGTAGCAAAACCGGGACCGACAGACAGACAGACCGACAGACAGACCGAGAGAATTGGCGATTGCTATATGTCACTTGGTTAATACCAAGTGCCATAAAAAAGAAACAAACAAATAAAATCTTGCTTTCTACCCTAACATCTTTATTGCGGTTCTCTGCAAGTTGTTGTGCCTGCAAGCCTCACAAGCAGTCAACGGTTTGTGATCAATCTAAGAAAAGTAAATTCTATGGTCCACTCGTTTTGGAAGTCAAGTGCGAAGTTCTGTCAAAACGGAAGTCACAAGAACTATTTCACAAATTACTTCACTGATTTGGAACAATAAACGTGGCCATTCTATAGGTGCTTTAAATGGAGGGTAACTAGGTCATGGTAAATTTTCATTAAGAACTCTCGTTGATTGGCTTTTCACCTAAGCAGCTTATGTTTTTACAGTCGATGATAAAAGAGTTTATGGATATTGCGTTCAACATGCACTACATGATGCAAAGGGGCCGTCTTTGGGTCTTTCATGAACAGCTGAGTTCTGCACGTTGGGTCAAATGTGTCCACACCATACTTCGTCTAGTTGTTGGTCTTAGGGCATTTTTTGTTTTGTTTTTTGGATTGTCCTTATCCCTGTCAGCTTAAGCAGGTCTTGAAGAAGCCCGTCATAGGCAGTGCAATAGCGCTGTCTAAGAAAAAAGCGATGTGGGCAAAAGGCATTATTTATCTTTTATTTGGTTTTTAGCCAGGGCACTTCGTACCGAAGGAGCTGTAGAAACCTCGAAAAAGGCTTATACGATCGGAAATTGAAAGAATTAGTGTCCTTTTTAATGTTCAAAAGTGATTGGAGGGTAACTAACCCCCCTCCCATGCCCACTATTTCCCCAAACACATCCAATCCAAATTTTGAGATAGTAATTTTATTCAACGTAGTAGAAAGGTCCAGAAACTTTATATTTGAGGATGACATTCCGCTTACACCCTTCAGAACAAAGATTGTATGGTATGTCCTGAGGCAATATAAGGTTTATGTAGAAAGGGTGATCGTATAAACATCGGAGGGGGCTTATGGGATTGCTAATCAGAAGCTTTTGTGCCCTTTCTGAGATTCAGAATGATGGGAGTATGGATAACCCCTCCCCCCCACACACACTCCTCAAATTTTCCCTAAATGCATCAGATAGAAATATTGAGATGGCCATTTGTAACACTGTAACAAGGATTATTCGATAAGAAATTGAAAGGGCTTCTGGCCTTTTTAATAATCGAAAGTGATTTGAGGGCAACTAACCCCATCCTACTTTTGGGTAGAAGGGTTACAACCCGTTTTATGGATGACAACCCCTAGAGCCCTCAGGGCAAGGGTTGTAAGCTATGCCTTGGGGCATATAAGGTATATATATATAGTAGGGGGATTGTATAAACTCGGGAGGGGGCTCATTCGATTGGTAATCAGGAGTCCCAGTGCCCTTTTTAAGATTCAAATTGGTCGGAGGGTGGATACCCCCCCCCACACCCCCACATTTTCCCAAAAGCCATCTGATAGAAACTTTTAGATGGCTGTTTGCTGTCGTAGAAATTTTGAAAAGAGCTCATTCAATTGGAAATAGAAATGGCTGGTGCACTTTTCATAGTCGAGAGTGATTGGAAGACAACTAACCCCTCCTTCCACGACCACCATTTCCCCAAACATTCCCAATATAAAATTTTTGAGATAACCATTTTGTTCAAAGTATTTTCAAGGTCTGGGAATAATGTATTTGAGGATGACAACCCCTCACAGTCCACAGGGTAAGGTTTGTAAGCCATGCCCTAGGGGTATATAATGTATACATTGAAAGGATGATCGTGTAAACTTCGGAGGGGGCTGACTGGACTGGTAATCAGAAGTCCTAATACCATCTTTAAGATTCAGAGTGATCGGAGGGTGGCCCCCCATACCTTGTATTTTCCCAAAAGGCCATTTGTTGTCTTAGAAATTTCGAAAAGAGCTCCTTCGAATAAAAATTGAGAGCTCCTTCGAATAAAATCCATTTATTTTGGCGTAACTGAAAGGCTCAGAAATTATATCTTTGAGGACGACAACCCCCCAGAGCCCTTAGGGCAAGGGTTGTCAGTATATTCAAAAATGACTGGAGGGCAATAAACCCCGTCCCAAGCCCACCATTTCTTCCAACACATCCAATACAAATTTCGAGATTCCATTTATTTTGGCGTAACTGAAAGGCTCAGAAATTATATCTTTGAGGACGACAACTCCCCAGAGCCCTTAGGGCAAGGGTTGTCAGTTATGTCCTGGGGGTATATAAGGTACATATAGAAATGATGATCGTATAAATTTCGGAGAGGGCTGATTGTATTGGTAGTCAAAATATCCAGTGCATCTTTAAAGACTCAGAGTGATCGGAGGGGGGATGACCCTTACCTCACACTTTATATTCTCCGAAAATGCATCTAATAGAAATTTTGAGATGGGTATTTATTGTCGATGAAACCTCAAAAACAGTTCGTTCGATTGGAAATTGAAAGAGCCAGTGCCCTGTTTTATAGTCAAAAGTGATTGAAGGGTAACTAACCCCCCTCCTATGCCCACCATTTCTAAACACATCCAATCAAAGTTTTGAGATGTCCATTATATTTAACGTAATTGAAAGGTTCGGGTATTGTTTCTGTGAGGATGATAAGACACCTCAGCTCAGCAATATATCGAGAACGACTGGGGGTATTAAGTTGAAACTTTTGGTGATACTACTATTGCTACTTATGCTCTTACAATTTAAATAAATACAAAGAGAGTAAGTGTATCCAGGTTGTCAAAGAGCATTTTTATTTAGTAAGAAAGGTGAAAACATTTAAAAGTTTTTTTGTTTTTTTTTTTAGTAAAGCGCAAATTCTGTTCTGGTCTTGAGAAGGCATGGGGTTATCAGTCCTGCTCATGTTAATTTTTGCTCGTTTTGAGTTTGACTCGGCTATTAATTGTAATTTCCGTTTGTTTTGAGTTTCATTTATTTATTTATGGATAGTGATTTATGGTAGTTTTATGCCTGGAAGATTATTAAATGAAAAAAAAACAAGTTTTTGTGAAAGTTTTCTGAAAGTAAGGAGCAACATTAAAACTTAAAACGAACAGAAATTACTCCGTGCATGAAAGGGGCTCTTCCCTCTTCAACGCCCCGCTCTTTACGCTAAAGTTTGACCATTTCTTTCAATTCTACTTTTATAGTAAACAACTTTAACGTAAAAAGCGCGGCATTGAGGAGGGAACAGCCCCTTTGAAAGGGCACCAGACACTCGCGTTGTAGCTAGAGCGCAAGGGGGGGACTTCCCCTTTCATATATCTAGTAAAAATATTTTAAACAAGTAAAAACAAACTAAAGGGCGTGGATGGGGCTTGTTATCCTCCAGTTACTTTTGACTAATAAAAAGGGTCCTTTCAGTTTCAAATCGAACGAGCCTTTTCCGAAGTGTAAGGCACTGGCCCTTTCAATCTCCCATCGAATGAGCTATTTTTGAAGTTTTTACAACAACAAATTTCGGTATGAAACTGAGGTGTGGGAGGGGGAATGTTACCCCTCCTCTGATCATCCTGAATCTTAAAAAAGGCATTATAAGTTCTGATTACCAGTCCAATGAGCCCCTTCGAAGTTAATACGATCATCCTTTCCTTACATACCTTATATGCCCCCAGAACATATTTTACAACCCTTGCCCTGAGGGCTCTGGGGTGGGTTTTTATCCGCAAAGACATAACATCCGGACCTTTTAATTACGTTAAACAAAATTTGATTGGATGTGTTTGGAGAAATGATGGGCGTAGGAGGGGGGTTAATTGCCCTCCAATCACTTTCGAAAATTCAAAGTGGCACTGGTTCCTTTAATTTCCAATCTAAAGAGATGTTATCGAAGTTTTTGCGACAACAAATGGCCATTGCAAAATTCTATTACATGGGAAAATGCAATGTTGGGGGGGGGGGTATCCACCTTCCAACCTCTCTGAGTCTTAAAATATAGACTAGAACTTCTGATTACAAATCCAATGAGCCCCCTCCAAATTTATACGGTCATCCTTTCTATATGGGCCTCATATTCCGCAAGCATATTCCGCTTACAACTCTCTGGGGGGGGGGGGGGTTGTCATCCTCAAAGACATAATTTCCGGACCTTTTAATTACGTTGAACAAAATGGCTAAATAGAAATTGGGATTGGATGTCTTTGGAGAAATGGTGGGCATGGGAAGGGGTTTAGTTATCCTCCAATCATTTTTTACCATAAAAGGGTCCTTTCATATGAGCTCTTTTCAAAGTTTCCAAGACAACAAATGACCATTTAAAATTTCTGTCAGATCCATTTCGGAAAAAACGAGGTGTTGGGGGGGATACCCCTCCGATCACTCTGAGTCTTAAAAATGGCACTAGAACTTCTGATTACCCATCCAATCAGCTCCCTCTGAAGTTTATAGAATCATTTGTTCTATATATATACACTATATTCTCCCAGAACATAACTTACAGCCTCAAATACATAATTTCATGACCTCTTAACTACTTTGTACAAAATGAGTATCTCAAAATTTTGATTAGACTTGTTTGGCGAAATGGTGTTTTTGGGAGGAGGGGTTAGCTGCCCCTCAATCACTTTTGCCTATTAAAAAGGGCACGAGTCTGTAAAGTATTCTCTTCTTTGGAGTCTTATGGTAGCGTTGGACTACAATGTGGAGTTCGATCGGTGGAGGATGTCTAGCGTCTCTAACCTTCATAAAGTATATATGTAGAATATAAAATGTTTATTTATGCATATAATACAGTAAATGTACATGCAACGAGAACAGAAACAGAATCGGAACTGATAATTTTAATTTAATTGATAATTTTAATTGGTAGCTTATATTCAGTACTACAAGCAATATACATCAGGGCATGTGGCAGGAACTGCCCTATTTTAATCTGATAACTTATTAAAGCAAATTCTCAGAATTAATATAGTCATCTAGAAAATGGAATTCAATTATGCATCTAACCCGGAAAAGCCCACTTTCACTTAAGTTTACAGATCTTCCGCCGGGTTTTCAAATTATTTTTTTTCACACACACAAACACAATTTCTATGGTCAAACAAAGTTACACTTAATAATTATATCTACATTTAGATAAGATTTAACAAAGATACATTTCATTTGGATGTAGTTTAGATAAAACCTCAGTACAGAATTGCATATACAATTTGTTTCAGTCGAATTGTGGCAGTTGAAAGAAAAGTTACCCTATTCGAGTTGTGACAACAAAAGTAAGTAAATTCTGTTTTTGCGGGAAATAGGTTTTGAATTTTGCTGAAAAAGCTTCTGGAATCAAACATAATTGCATAACAAGCTTATAGATTTCTAGTTCTCGACTGTATACTAGCCTATAATAAGCAAATTCTGACATTAATAGATTCATGAAGTTTCTATTACGCTAATCTGATTTACTGTGCTACTCCCGGCTTACTTGCGTCTTAGATCCCCCTCCCTCTTTGCAACAATTTGGTCTCTTACCACAGTTTAAGGGCTTTTTTATCTGTTTTCGATTATTTAAGTAATATCCTTTAAAGTGTTTGTATTATTCAGAACGCACTCGATAAGTGAAGTTAGGTTTTTTCGTGAAACAAACTACGATGCAGGTACATTCTAACTAAATATTTGGTATTTTAAAATGAAGATTTGGGATTTGCCAAAGACAAAAAAAAGAGGCAATTATATTCTTCCAGGATAAGGGGTTGGGCGGCATTTTTTTTTAACTTGATTCTAAACGACATTTCTGTGTTCTGGGTGCATAATTCTAACTTGTAATTTTACAATTTTCCTAATAAAGTATTATATTTTCATCATATTTTGTTTCATTTCATTAGCTTTATCAAAAGTTTGAGCAATGTATTTGGATATAGGGTGGTGTGCATTATATCAAATATCTAACTTAACCCAACCACCTCTATATATATCTAAATTTAAAAAAGCAAGTTTTTTTTAACTGAATGTAAGGAGCGACATTAAAGCTTAAAATGAACAGAAATTACTTTGCATATGAAAGGGTTTTCATATGAATTGGATGCTTGTTAATACATTTCCGAAGTATTTTCTCTGGATTCATTATTGAAAGTTTCATTTTCCTAACATAACCCCTTTCAAAGATAGCCAAAAGTGGCTGAAGTAGAATTTTACCGGTAGAGGGTATTATGAAGGGTCTGGGAGTAAAGTATAGCGTGGCTGCATGCAAAATTTGTTAGCTACAATTCTTTTGCTTGTTACAAAGTAAGAATCGTCTGCTTAACATATTTTTTTCTCAATCCAGAACTTCACCCAAGCATTTTCTCCAAAATCTAGGGGAGGGGGATACAAAATCAGGAGAGCAGGACTAAAAACTAATTCAGAATTTACTCTGATATTTTTTTTAGTTGTCAAGTTGCAATCCATTTGTTTTTGTTCATGGCTATTTCGCGGCAGCAGCCTATGTCTAAAAATTTGTTGTTGAGAATGGGGGCGGTGTCTAGTGAAATAAGTTAGAGATACGAAAATGTTGCTTGTTGTTTTGGGAACCTTGAAAATCTTCTTCGGGAAAAAGTTACTTCTAGAACATAAAGGAAATCGAAGCGCAATAAAAATCTTAAAAATTATTGCTTATTGTGCAGTTCTATTTGATATAGAAGAGCGCATGTTTTTTTCTTGCTTTGCATGGCATTAAATTTATTTATAACAATAAAAAGAAACCAATACCTTTTCCAATGTTGAAATAGTCAGCTAATTCCATACTACATTCCTATTCTCAGTGACTAAACATGTATTGTTTTGTAAAGGATAATAAGCATGGATAATAAGGTTGTTGTTGCAAATTTGACGTTTTGTAGGAATACTAAACTAGCTCAATATAAATATGGTTCATATTTCTGACAGTAAACTGAATTTTGTAATTGTGTATTAGATTTTTCTATTACAATGGATCTATCAATATACAATAGGTTTTACAACAGTCATAATTATAATGGATTTTTCAACATAACCTCCTTCAGTGTCAAATCACTTTCCCTTCAGGTGACTCCAGTGACAGGTCACCTTTCATTCTTTTAGAGTATCAAACAGTTCGTGGTAACGAACTGTTGGATCGTTACGCTACGCCATTTTACGCTAGAGTTTTTTTTACTGTTTAATAAAGTAGAATTGAGAGAAAGTCAAACTTTAGCGCAGAGTGGGGCATTAAGAAGGGAATATCCCCTTTCATACACGGTGTAATTTCTGTTCGTTTTAAGTTTTAATATCGCTCCTTACTTTCAGTCGAAAAAACAATTTTTTTTATTTAATTTTTAAGAAAATCCATAGATCATTACAATCTTCTAAAATATCAACAAGTATAACTCCTTTAGTCATAGAAAACGGTTGCCGTTACCTCGTTGTCAAAAATTTTACGTTTTTTTTTTCAATTCTGATCCAGGAGTCAGAACTGAATGATGGGAATGATGAACACGCAAAGGTGCATTAATAAGCCACTGAAAATAAATAGCAGAAATATATTCGTTTTGAAGGCAGGTTAATCGGTATAATTTCACGGAATTTCATGATAAATAAGAAAATTATGCTTAAATTAGTACTTTACGGCTTATCTAGCAGATGTCAATAAAACAAGTACAAATAAACCAACTGATCATATTTCTCTTTGTTTATAATATTATAGAAAACTAGCCCTTTACTGAAAACACAAAACCCAAGTAAAAAAGAATATTAATTTAGCAGTCGAAAGCGAATATGTAGACACGCTTTAATATTTATCCAAATAAAGAACAAAATAAGTATAATATGAACTATGGAAATTCGTTTATTCTCTCTATACAATGCAGAATTATGATACAAATTCTTAAGCTAGTCTATACTCCTTATACTATCAAGAGGGATTCAGTGAGTTGTAAGATGAGTCCAAAATGGGCTTGTAAGGATTTCATTGGGTAATTTTGCAGTTTGCAACATAATTTAGCTAGAATATAAACGAATACATCACTTGATGCATTTTCTTATGCTCTTCCATAGTTCAATAATTGTTTATGGGTCAAATTCAATTTTTAGCACCCATAAGGGGTAAGCGTACCATAGTTTGAGAACCACTGCTTTACCGAACTAGAAAAATCTGGAAAGTTGTCAGTAAATTTTTTCGCAAACAAAATGAAATGAAGATATAGACCAGCAGAGATAATATTTCATATAAGACAGCAGAGAACAACAAAAGAAATCCTTTTTTCGCTATTAATGATAAAGTGCCTCTTATTATAAAAATTATGGACATTATTCTTGTTAGTAGTAAAGAAAACTTGATAGTTATTTCCCACTCTCTTATTCGAAAAATTATACCCACTTATGTATATTTTTGTTTCATTTTTTTTCGTAAATGGAAAGGCATTGCGGTCTGAGAAATGGTTTAATTTATTCGCTTATACTTTTCATTTCTTAATGTTAAATATTCTTTTTTGGGACAAGCAATAGGCTTACTGTGTTTTGTTGTAATAGATACATATTTCATCGTTTACATCAAAGACAAAGAGAAAGGGCCAATACCCAGACGAAAAGATGAGAGGAATTCGGAAGCTAGAAAACGGGAATTTATTCTGGGTATACCGGGAGCAAACATCAAAGAAAATTGTCGATATTTTGCATGGATGTAAGTGTCAAGGTCAAGGAGGGCGGTACCCTCCTCGATCCTTCTCTGAAGCTCCAACCTGAATAAGCCCTTTTCAGGGATTGACATAGTGCCGTCAGTTCAGAAAAACACCCGTCAGTTTAGGGGAGAAGAGCTAAGCAAATTTATTTTTCAAAATCTAGTGTTGTAATTTTTCTGATTTTTTACCCCATAGAAGTACCAAAAGAGGCGTTTTTCTGTGAAACTACTCCCAAAAAAGATATTTGTCAAAATCTCAGGTTTAGCAAATGCCCCTCAAGCTCCCAAATTAAAGTCACAGGCACCAGTTTAGAGGCACAGAGGCAGGTTTGGAATGAAGACTTGATGTCCACCTTTGAAGGAAAGCATAAAAAAAAACTCCTGGTCGGTTTATGTCATTTGGAGAGGGGAAATAGTGGTCCCTCCCTAGAAAATTTTGAAAAGAGACCACTAAAATCCCTCCTCCCTATATTTTGCAAATATTCCGTCTACCAAATAATTTCAGTAAATTGCGCCAATACTTCTTGTATTCTCGAACACCACTGGTTTTTGATCCAAACAGTTCATGGCTACAATCAGTAAGTAAGGAGTGACCCGGTTCAATAGTAAACAAAATTCTAAAAAACAGGATTTTTATACTAACTGCAATTTTATGCTGATTTCAAGTACATAAATTTTTGTCCAGTTTAGTTCTACTCATCAAAAGTTATGAGTCTAAGAAAATTTGCCTTGTCTGTGAAAAAAGGAGGAAACAGCCCATGAAAGTCATAGACACTTATTAAAATCACATCATCAGATTCAGCGTGTCAGAGAACCTTACGTTAGAAGTTGTAAGCCCCCATCTGCAAAAATGTGGAATTTTGTATTTTGTTTTGCCAGAAGAAAGATCATGGATGCGGGTTTACTTTTTTTCCCAGGGGTGATCGTATCGACCCAGTGGTCCTAGAATATCGCGAGAGGGCTCACAGGTTTGCCCCTTCGTCAATTACTCGGTCTTTATACTAAAGTTTTTTTTTATTATTTAAAAAGAGCTATTTATTCTAATTAAACGGCCTTTGTGATTCAGGGGTCATTCTTAAAAAAATCGAACACAATTCGAACTTTAGTGGAGAGAGCGAGGGATTGACAAGGGTTATCCACACCCTTAAATACATAATAATTTCTGTTCGTTTTAATTTTTATTGTTGCATCTTACTTTAAGTTGAAAAAAGTATTACTTTTAATTTAATAATAAGAAAGTATCTCTTCAAAGCTTTGCAGTATTTCAATGGGGCCAAGTCTTCGTCGAGCAAAATTTTTTATAAACAACTGATTTACCACACAATCGCACCTTGGGCCTAACTTTGTATTAGTAAAAGATTTACGTAACTTATAAATTAGCTTACGTAAAGAACTTTTGTATTCTCATATTTTTATTACATATATGAGGGGGTTCGCCCCCTTGTCAGATCCTCGCTCTTTACACTAAAGCTTAAATTTTGTCCCAATTCATTAAGAATGATCCCAGAATCACAAAAGCCGTAGAATAAATAGTTGAAATTACAAAAAATACTTTAGCGTAAAGAGCGAGGTATTAGGAGGCGAGCCCCTCAAATGGGTAATAATTTCTGTTTGTTTTAAGTTTTAATGCTGTTCCTTACTTCCAGCTGAAAGAACTTTTTCATATTTATTTTTTCACTTTTTTTAAATAATGCTAGTAAATCCTGCGCTCCCTTCATGGAGATTTTCTTCCCCCATGACAAATTATCGATGGAAAGTTCCCCCAGCATATCCCCCTCTTCTCAACCCCTCTCCCAACCAAAAAAATCCTCCTGAAAACGCCTGTACACTTCCCAATAACCATTACTATATGTAAGCATTGGTCAAAGTTTGTAACTTGTTGCCCCTCCCATGGGAACTGTGGGGGAGTAAGTCGTCCCCAAAGACATAGTTATAAGATTTTTCGACTACGCTGAATAAAATGGCTATCTCAGAATTTTGATCCGTTGACTTTGGTAAAATAATTAGCGTGGGAGGGAGCCTAGGTGCCCTCCAATTTTTTTGGTCACTTAAAAAGGGCAATAGAACTTTTCATTTCCGTTGGAATGAGCCCTCTTGCAACATTCTAGGACAACTGGGTCGATACGATCACCCCTGGGAAAAAAAAAACAAATAAACACGCATCCGTGATCTGTCTTCTGGCAAAAAATACAAAATTCCACATTTTTGCAGATAGAAGCTTGAAACTTCTACAGTAGGGTTCTCTGATACGCTGAATCTGATGGTGTGATTTTCGTTAAGATTCTATGACTTCTAGGGGGCGTTTCCCCCTATTTTCTAAAATAACGCAAATTTTCTCAGGCTCATAACTTTTGATGGGTAATACTAAACTTGATGAAACTTATATATTTAAAATCAGCATTAAAATTCAATTCTTTTGATGTAGGTATTGGTATCAAAATTCCATTTTTTAGAGTTTTGGTTACTATTGAGCCGGGTCGCTCCTTACTGCAGTTCGTTACCACGAACTGTTTGAAATGAATCTTCTTTCAGTTCCAAAGTGCCGCAGATTTTTTCTTTCTTTTCTGCACTGTTTCTTGTAACTTCTTCACGGTTTAGCACATTCTAAAAATGTTCTGTCCATCTTTCTTTATGCCTTTCCTTGTCACTGATTATAGTCTTGTTCCAATCTTTACCTGAAGCAAGTTCAGATTGGCTATTCCTTTAACATGTTCTTTAACTAGCTTGTTAGTAAACTAACAAGTGATTCTACTAAATTTAAAGCATTTTCACTAATATTCTAAGCTGCGTTTTTTACCTTCCTCCCTGAGGTACCATCTGCTAATTCACAAACTATTTTCCTAAAACTATTCCATCCTTCTTCTATATTGTCAAATCTTAGATACTTTAATTTGATATTCAACTATTTTTGGGTAGTTACAAAAACCACCTCGGTTACCGTAAAAACCACCCTCAAACGAACTGCTGCAGATGTGAGCCATTAAATCCCTTTTTTAACCATTGCATGGTTAAAAGGGGTCATGAATCCAAAGGCATAGTCGTTGCGTCTTTAAACGAAGATGAAAAAAATGGCTGTCCCAAAATTTTGCTCGAACAATTTTAAGGGAAAAGGACGGAGGAAGTCTAGTTGCCCTCCAATATTTTTGATCACTTAGAAAAGGCACTAGAACTTTGAGTCTGCTCACGACATTCTAGGACCACTAGATCAATTCCATCATACCAATCAATACCAATACCCAAAAAAACACAAATAAACACGCATCTGTGATCTTTCTTCTGGCAAGAAATACAAAATTTTACATTTTTGTGGACAAAAGGGTTTCCTGATACGCTGAATCTGATGGTGTGATTTTCATTAAAAAATTTTGACTTTTAGGGGGGGTTTCCCCCTCTTTTCCAAAATCAGGCAATTTTTTTCAGGCTCGAAGCCTCTAATGATAAAACTAAACTTAATGAAACTATTGTATTTGAAAATAGGATAATAAGCCGATTCTTTTTATATATCTATTGGTATCAAAATTCCGTTTTTAGAGTTTTGGTTACTATTGAGCCGGGTTGCTCCTTACTTAAAGTTCATTGCCAGGAATTGTTTGAGAGTTCTTTGATCTCTCTGGTTTTTTTGACGTTTTGAATTCTATATTGTTTTTTTTTTTAGAACTCGTTTCTATTATTAATTGTCTTTTTATTTTTTTATTTTATTGTTTTTGAGATTTAACTCATTACGTGCTTGTGATTCTTGTAGATTTTAAAAATTTTCACCTAAGGTGTTATTTTGTTGTTGTTTTTTTCTGCTTGTGAGTGTCCTCTATGAAAAAGTACTGTGTTATTAAAACTTATAATGGTGATTATTGGAAGGATATTGGCTATCAAAATTTATTACTTTAAGGTTTATTGTTCAACTAGCAAGTGAAAAACAAGGAGTGATTGTTACTAGTGACTTTTATAGAGATGTTATACAATATGCAGAAGAAAACAAACTTCAAGATTGGCTTGTTACTATGATTTCAAGGTAACTATTGAATCATTCGAATAATATACCTAGTGTAGTTCTCAAAGAAAGTAGGAAAGGATTTTGTCCAGTTTAGTTCTTTTCATCAAAAGTTATGAGCCTAAGAAAATTTGCCTTGTCTTTGAAAAAAGGAGGAAACAGCCCATGAAAGTCATAGACACTTATTAAAATCACATCATCAGATTCAGCGTGTCAGAGAACCTTACGTTAGAAGTTGTAAGCCCCCATATGCAAAAATGTGGAATTTTGTATTTTGTTTTGCCAGAAGAAAGATCATGGATGCGGGTTTACTTTTTTTCCCCGGGGTGATTGTATCGACCCAGTGGTCCTAGAATATCGCGAGAGGGCTCACAGGTTTGCCCCTTCGTCAATTACTAGGTCCTTATGCTAAAGTTTTTTTTATTATTTAAAAAGAGCTATTTATTCTAATTAAACGGCCTTTGTGATTCAGGGGTCATTCTTAAAAAATTCGAACACAATTCGAACTTTAGTGGAGAGAGCGAGGGATTGACAAGGGTTATCCCCACCCTCAAATACATAATAATTTCTGTTCGTTTTAATTTTTATTGTTGCTTCTTACTTTAAGTTGAAAAAAATATTACTTTTAATTTAATAATAAGTATCTCTTCAAAGCTTTGCAGTATTTTAATGGGGCCAAGTCTTCGTCGAGCAAAATTTTTTATGGAAGTGAAAAAGATGATTTATATGCATATCAATGGGCATATATGAATTTTTTGCAGATCATGGTATTTTGGAGGGTTGAAAGTGGGGTTTTAATTCTCGTGTGAACAGACATGTCTGACTAAATCTAAATTCAATTTAAATGTATATAAATGTAAATTAGCTCGCTTGAAAATTATTGGAGCAACTTGCAGTAAGCAGTTGTAATTATTCACACTGTGCGCAGTCATTGGGGGAACGTACGCAGAGAAAAATGCTCTGGGCCCATGCTTCCAGAAATCTGAAGATTGTTCTGTATTGTTTTCATCATTTTTAGTCTTTGTATTTTCCCCCACCCTCTAAAATAAATTCATGACAACGTACTTCCAGTCTCCTTCTCGTTTTTAATTCCAAATAAAATACCCATTCATGTGGATGAAAGTTCTACATGACTTGATCTTTCACGTGGCTGAAGCCATCATAACCTCCATATTAGTGTTCTCTGATGTTTAAATACATTGTATGCGTATGTTTAAATACGTGTGAACATTAAAATAACCATTTAATATCGGTGAAAACAAAGCTCACGGCAGCACCTTATACCCCCCTCCCCTTCCATACCCCAAGAATTTCATGGCAAGACTCATTTCTTCTCTTTTCCGGTAGACACATTAATGTATTTTCTATGTTGCATAGAAAAATTATTATTGAAATGAGTGATGCTATAACCCCCATCACCTAGTACGTAATTTCGAGAAATAAAATGAGACAGTGTTGTCTATGATGCATTTTTTTTTCCTTTTTTACTAATTCCCCTCTCAAAGTTTTTTGAACGCAATTTTTCCTGAGACACTTTATTTTGATCTTTTAAGAAGAGTTCCTCACTCTTTGAGATTCCCATAAATTTGCTTTTGCAGTAAACATTTACTATTAAGAGCCACCAAAATGATAGTCACCATTACTGAGTCAGCTTTCCGTGTTTTTTTCTTGCCTTTGAAAAAAAAATCTACTTCCTTTTAGAATGGGATTTGGTTGAAGTTATTGCAGCAACCATATCCAAAGCGGGGTTTTAGGGTTTGAGCTCACCCTCAAAATTTTGTCCGACATGTAAAAGCGTAGCAAAATTAAATATAGACATTCTTATGCGTTTTTTAAAGTTTTTAAATCTTCCTCCCTCTCCCCTCCCCGAACAAAAGTCCTAGATACGTCCTTAGCAGCCCCCTAAGGAATTTTATTACGAATACAAACTAAACAGAAAGAATTTTGATTCAATCTACTATTCAAACAAGAGCTAAGAGCTCACATGGCACCTGTGACGAGGCAAGAAGAGCCAAGAGCTCATATGGTATGAGCTCTAACAAAATTCTAAGGATCAATAGATTGATTTAAAAGGAAAGTCAGAGGCTTAATGCCGGTCAGGATTTAAAATTAACGTGGCCTGACAGACGAGACAGAGCATTGGAACCACTGAGCATGCGGTAGCACTTCGTAATCTGAATGGGGTCGCTTATCTCCATTGTAACAGATAAAAAAAATTTCACATTTTCTTCAACTGTTTGAGACGGCCGCTCAGTAGGCATGCCATGAATTGACAAATTAAATTTGTGGTCCTTGACATCACTTTCCAGTACCTGATTCTCCAGTTGATCACACCTTAATTTTGATCCTCCAACTCCTTTTCCAGTTGCCCAATTTTTATATCTCGGTCGGAGGCATCCTTTTTTAGCGTAGCTATTTCCCCCGTAAGGGACTGAATGGACTTGTTGATGTCTTTTTCATTGGTCTTTATTGTTTGTTTCTTTTTTACACTGAGTTTCAACCTTTTTTTTTGCATTTTCCTTAAATAATTTTTTTTTGCTCGGAAGATGAGAGGCGATTGTCCTCTGGAAATATTCCATTTGTGTGTTTTTTTGAGTATTTTCGTTTGACCTTAAAAAACATTTTTGATGATCGTTTCTTTGATCCATTTTTGATCGTTTTAGATATATAATATCTGACAAACCGCCCATTTCTTAACTTAGCTTATACTATGTGTCAATTCTCTCTTTTTTCTAATTTTGATCCTTTACCTTATTTTCAGTTGTTTTTTACTCTATTTGGTTTTGATTATGCAATTTTTGCGAATAGAGTATATTTATTTCAATTTGTTTTCACAAGCTACTCTGACAGAACTTTCTGAAGAAATAGAAGAAAAGCCAAGTGCTGGAGAGCTTACTTATATCAAAGAAAGTGAGAATGAAAGTGAAAGTGAGTCCAAAGATGAAGAGTCGAAAGTAGAAACAGCTGTCAAAAAAGATAGTGTAGAAGCTCTCAAGAAGAAGGTTTTGATGCTAGAAACGAAAATTAAGGAAGTGAGTACAAATGCTTCTTATTGTGAATTAAATGGATAAATCATTTATTAAATAATAGTTATATTAAAATATTTCGCTCATTATTTATATAAGATTTTTAAATAATTATTTATATAATATAAATAATACACTGTTAAATAAAAAAACATAATACTTATTTAATTCCCATCAATCCTCATGGGACGTTTTGAGGCCGCTTCTTTCAAAATTTTGGACTAGTGCTGGATATGTTGTTTGGTCTGGCACAGTTCTGGATAGTTAGGTGATATGTTGCCTATCAAAGTTGTTAATCCTCTCTTACGAGGTCTTCCATCGTCGAAGCCCTTGGTCAACGCCCTTCAACGGGCCCTTCGAGCGAGATCTTGGGTTGTCGAATGGATTCCATTCTCTTGACGTGCCCAAACCGGCGTAGTTGCTGTCTATTAACTTTGTTTAGGTGGTTTGTTTTGTCTAGGGATTTTACTCTTCTACGGACTTCTTCATTTGTGACACGGTCAATGTATTTAATCTTTGCTATCCGGTGTAGGCATCTCATTTTGAATACAAGAAGGATTCGCTAGTCTTCATCTTTTATTTTCCATGTTTCACACCTATACAGAGCAATGGGTATGATCATGCTGTTAAAAAGGTGAGGTTTCAGATGACGACTAAAAAGATGAGGTTTGAGAGGACGATTTCCATAAATTTGTTAGTCTTCTTAAACTAGATCTGGCTAGGGCAATGCAGCGTTTAATGTCGGTAGTGTGGCATTATCAGCCGTTAATAAACTACCAAGATAAAGAAATCGGTTTATTGTTTCTACTTGCTCCCCATCAGTTATTACAGAGGGGGGGGTATGGTGTCCTGGTCTTTGTATAATATAAACATGACTTATGTCTTGTTTGTATTAATCTGCATCCTAAACGAATTCGTTGCTTTCAAAATGTTGTCTTCTTGTCTTTGGAGATCTTGGGGGGTCGTGGCTAGCTGGTCGGCATCATCAGCGTGCGCTAGTTTGCAGACTAGGATCTCACCTATTTTTGCCCCACACCCAATGGGTGTCAGGGTGAGAATGGCATGCTGAATTAGGTTGACCAGATGTGGGGATATAATACATCCCTGGGCGATTCTGGAAGTTGTTGAGAATTCATCAGAGGCCATCTGTTGTCAGAATTTGCCGTGAACTTTTTGTACATATCCCCAACGATTTTGACGATTTTGTCTACAACACCATAGTGTTTTAAAATATGCCGAGTTTTCTTTTAGGCTGATCTTGTTTGATCTTTAAATTTTGGCATTATTTTACTGAATTGAATTTTTTAATTCATTTAATCGAACTTTAGTTACAAAATCTTATGAATTAAACTAGTTTCATTTCTCGTCTTACATTCTTTCTAAATCGACAGCACTAACAGTGCATTTCATCTCTTTATGTGGTCTTATTATCTCCTATTATCTATAGAGGGCTAATTCACCAAATCTTGGATGTTAAAGATCCACATGATGGGTTTATTTTAAAGCCAAATGGGGCTATTTTGTCAAGGAGGCACACTCGTGCCTCTATAAAGAGGCGAACCACGACAATGTTAAGCGATCTTCGGTTCCAGTGGTCGCAGAGGGATGGAGAGGGATGCATTTCGTAGCCCGAGCTCCAACTAAGAAACCTGCCAAATTTCATCCCCCTCCAACTTTTCCTTCATGGGGAAAATCTGGCCGAAAGTTTCGAACCGTCAACCCCAGCCCCCCTTTAACGTTGTCCGATCGGGCTGAAATTCACAAGTTAAGGTCCCCTAGGGCCCAGGAGCTTATCCGCGAAATTTCAGCTCGATCCGATAACTCCTTCCCTGTTTTCCAGAAACCACGCATAGCCACTTAATGTTCATTTTCTTTTTTTTTCTAGACGCCTACAGGTCACAGCCGACATCGGATCTGGGTGTACGAAGACTCATTTGACGCAGAATTCTCCGAGTAATTTTCCTGGAAAGTTTCGTAGGAAAATCTTAACCCCCCGAAAGTTTCGACCCCTCAACCCCACCCCCCACCCCTTTTAACGTTGTCCGATCGGGCTGAAATTCACAAGTTAAGGTCCCCTACGGCCCAGGAGCTTATCCGCGAAATTTCAGCTCGATCCGATAACTCCTTCCCTGTTTTCCAGAAACCACGCATTAGCTACTTAATTAACGCATTTCTCCATAAGAGCCCATGTTAATTTGAAATTTTTAAAACTTATTTAGAAGTTATATTTACACACATGCAAGTGATTAGCTCAGTCGGTAGAGCGTGGGACTTTTAATCCTCGGGTCAAGGGTTCAAGTTCGTTACGGGCGGTTTTTTTTCACAACATCAAAATAAAAGTGTATAATTTTAATAACACCTGGACAGCTTATCATTTGAGAGATAACAGAATATTAGCTTCTTATGAGCAAAAGAAACATTTCGGTCATTCTTTCTTTTTTTTTCTATTTTATACAATGATTTAAAAGCGGGGGGGGGGGGTTGGGGGGTGGCAGCCACCCAACTTCCTCTCCTAATTCCTGTACGAGGAGTACAGGAATTATTAAATTACATCCACCATGGATTGTAGAAAAACGTACAGAAATAATATGAAAAAAACTTCGTTTTCTTAAAGAGTTAAAGAGGCTGCGTCCCAAAGTCGAACCTTAAAACGTACAGGAATTGGAAGAGGCAGTAGGGGGTCTGCCGCCCCCCAAACCCCCCGCTTTTAAAGACTCTTTTGTACAGGTTTTTTGTTTTTTTGCTAACCCCCCGCTCTTGGCTTCGGAAAGGCCCTCTTTTAATTAACAAAAAATTGAAATGAATGAATAATGGAATAACTTCGAAAAATGTTAAACACAAGAGGACAGGAGAACCATTGCGCCGAAACTAGTAATTAGTAACAATGAAGTCCCCCCACAAAAAAAAAACCTGTACAAAAGAGTCTTTAAAAGCTGGGGGTTTGGGGGGTGGAAGCCCCCCAACTGCCTCTTCTAATTCCTGTACGTTTTAAGGTTCGACTTTGGGACGCAGCCTCTTTAACTCTTTAAGAAAACGAAGTTTTTTTCATATTATCAACGTAGAAAGAGCCAGCCAAAATTTGATTGATTTCCAGGAGGCAACATCGACTTAGATAAAGTCAGCCTAAATTCTATGTATGTGAATTGGAGGCAATAACAACGTAGGTAAAGTCAGCCATTTTTTTCCACCTACGATTGCTTTCCTATCTTGAAAAAAACGTTAAAAGGAGGTAATATCGACATAGGAAAAGTTAACCTAAATTTTATTAACTCATTTCTACATTTAAAATTATGGTTTAAATCTCTCAAGAAATATAAGTCAGAGGAGGTAAATGTAGGAAGAATTATAAGTGAATGAAAAGAGTATTGTCTAAAACTAGCCTATTTACGATACTAAGCATGGGAAATGGGCTAAGCCTTCACATATGTTGCCCTGTAGCCCCCTCCAAGGAAATTTTCATGAAAATGAAGCAACATCTAAGGAAGCCAAGGCATCCTGAATTAAGATTTTGAGTATCAGAAACCTCCTTCCTAGTAGGTTGATATCGTATGTTGATAACGTTGATATCGTATTTCCAGTAAGGTGCATCTGAGTGTCTTAAGACTTTTTTGAAGACTTCACAAATTTGGCTTTCAGTTAGATGGGCGAGCAGTGATCCATAAAGCACCACTGGTTGTATTTTAGTTATTAAACTTGCCTTATTCTGTTAAAGCCTTGTTTACCCCTACAAACAGACCAGACTCTTCTGAGAACAAAGAAAAACAACATTTGTAATAGACCCCGACACCGCACCGCTAATGAAAGACGCGCCTTTATCGAGAAATATTTTCGCGGTGTGCCGGTTTGCCACCTGTACCGTTGACGCGTCAGTGTACCGCCGGTCTATCTATATTTACCCTTACGTTTTTACGGTAATCTGTTGATTTCGGTGTACTTAGTAACCTAGCGTCCTAAATAACTTTTTATAAGTTTATTGACGTTGAATTCTAGCCGAAAAGTGAGAATAAGAGCTTAGAGACAGAGTAGGCAGTGGCGTATTTAAGGTGAACTCCCCCAGAGCCTCCCAGGCCTCTCTGAAATTTAGGAATGTTTTTTTTAAGAGCTTATTCTATCCCTTACAGCAATCTCCTTGATTTCTTAAAGTATAATTTGATAATTTATTTGAAATAGTTCGCAGCAATAGAAATTTTTCTCTTTACAGATCTTGTTTTGCTTTTATACATATACTAGCTGTTGGGGTGGCGCTTCGCGCCACCCCAACACCTAGTTGGTGGGGGCGCTTCGCGCCCCCCCCAAGCCCCCCCGCGCGCGTAAGTCGTTACGCGCCATAATAGTTACGCGCCATTGTAGTTGTGTCCCTATGTCCCACCTGTGAATATAGATAGATATATATATATATGGTTTTAACTACGTAAAACTTGCGAATATACAACATTCTTTGCTGTCCCATTGTCTTTGCATATAAATAGATTGTCAGGTTTACCGACTCTTGAACATGCAACATATAATGGTCCATGGGAAAACAATCTGTATTCAGATCTATACCTCATGATTCTAATGATTGCCCTTGAGCTTTGTTGATGGTGATTGCTAATCGACCATTCCCTGTCCCGGTGTCCCGGTCGTCATTTACATCCCCCTGTTTCCTCCGGTGTCCCCGTTGTAGTTGTGTCCCTGTGTCCCGGTCGTCATTTATATTCCCTGTGTCCCGGTCGTCATTTGTATCCCGGTGTCCCGGTCTGTATATACATTCGTTTTTTAGTTTTGTTTTTCTCCTTTATTTTTTTCCTTTTTTTTTCTTTTTTAGCTTATTTAGATTTTTAGATTTTTTAGTTTTTTTATTAGTTTTTAGTTTTTTTTTCTTTTTAGTTTTTTTGTCCCGGTCGTCATTTATATCCCCCTGTTTCCCCCGGTGTCCCCGTTGTAGTTGTGTCCCTGTGTCCCGGTCGTCATTTATATTCCCTGTGTCCCGGTCGTCATTTGTATCCCGGTGTACCGGTCTGTATATACATTCGTTTTTTAGTTTTGTTTTTCTCCTTTATTTTTTTCCTTTTTTTTCTTTTTTAGTTTATTTAGATTTTTAGATTTTTTAGTTTTTTTATTAGTTTTTAGTTTTTTTTTCTTTTTAGTTTTTTTGTAGTTTTTACCTTCTTTTTAGTTTTGTTAATTTTTTTTTTACTTATGTCCTGGTCGTCATTTATACTCCCTATGTCCCGGTGCTTTGTTGATTGCTAATCGAACATTCCTTTTGTCCTGGTCGCTTTCTCTTTGAGTGTCGTCATTTATTTTTTTCTTTTTTAGTTCTTTTAGTTTTTACCTTTTTTAGTTTTTTTTAGTTTTTTAGATGAAAATTTTTTTTAGTTTTTTCCTTTTTTTCTTTTTAGTTTTTATTGGTTTTTACCTTTATGTTAGCTTATTTTTCAGTTTTTTCCTTTTTTTTTAGTTTTTTTTTATTTTTTATTTTTTTTAGTTTTTTACCTTTTTTTAGTTTTTTTAGTTTTTTTAGTTTTTTTAGTTTTTTAGCTTTTTTACTTTTTTTATTAGTTTTTAGTTTTTTTGTAGTTTTTGCCTTTTTTTAGTTTTTTCAGTTTTTTTTTTAGTTTTTTATTGGTTTTTACCTTTATTTTAGCTTATTTTTCAGTTTTTTCCTTTTTTTTAGTTTTTTTTAGTTTTTAGTTTTTTTAGTTTTTTACCTTTTTTTAGTTTTTTTAGTTTTTTTAGTTTTTTAGCTTTTTTATTTTTTTTATTAGTTTTTAGTTTTTTTTGTAGTTTTTGCCTTTTTTTTAGTTTTTTTAGTTTTTTAGCTTTTTTATTAGTTTTTAGTTTTTTTTGTAGTTTTTGCCTTTTTTTAGTTTGACAACTTATTTTTATATATATAGATAGTTTTTTTTTTTTACTTATGTCCTGGTCGTCATTTATACTCCCTGTGTCCCGGTGCTTTGTTGATTGCTAATCGAACATTCCTTTTGTCCTGGTCGCTTTCTCTTTGAGTGTCGTCATTTATTAGTTTTTTCCTTTTTTTCTTTTTAGTTTTTTATTGGTTTTTACCTTTATTTTAGCTTATTTTTCAGTTTTTTCCTTTTTTTTAGTTTTTTTTTATTTTTTATTTTTTTTAGTTTTTTACCTTTTTTTAGTTTTTTTAGTTTTTTTAGTTTTTTAGCTTTTTTACTTTTTTTATTAGTTTTTAGTTTTTTTTTGTAGTTTTTGCCTTTTTTTAGTTTTTTCAGTTTTTTTTTTAGTTTTTTATTGGTTTTTACCTTTATAGTTTTTTTAGTTTTTTAGCTTTTTTATTTTTTTTATTAGTTTTTAGTTTTTTTTGTAGTTTTTGCCTTTTTTTAGTTTTTTCAGTTTTGACGTCACCTGATCCAGTTTTTTCAGGTGACGTCACCTGACCCATCCACACATCCACAGACAGACAACTTATTTTTATATATATAGATTAAGATTCTTTACTTTTAAAATATATCTTACATCGTGAACCATAATTTGTCATTTCCTCAGTTTTTCCATCCCTGTTTCATTGTAAAAATTTTTCAAAATTTATTTGAATCTTGGACTAAGGATTATCAGTTTCCGAATTTGGCCAATTTGGCGAAACTACGAAAATGCATGTTAACGAATTTGTCATTTAACCATATTCGTTCCAGAAAATTCACTTGGATTTCGAAAAAAAGACAGGAATGTAATTAAATTCTTATGCAAAATTCAGCCAAATTTTCAACTTTTTCAAATTTGCGGGATGATTATAGATTTTGATTATACTAATAAATTTTGGATCTTCTCTGTCGGATGTTTGAGTTGGAATAGAAATCAGACTAAAATTTTGGACCTTTTGAGATTCTGCTGTAACTATTCTTTTTTTTTCTCTCTCTCTGATTCGGTGTAATTTCGGAGTTTTGATCTAGATTTTACTGAATCTAAAAATTTAGGGTCCTGTCTCTTTGCGACGCCCCTGCCTGATAGAATGGAGACAGAAAATATCACTCATTTGCTTTTACGTGCATTGGGGCTTCCATTGTTAAATTTTGCCTCAGTTGAGGTCTCCAAACAAGGTCTAATTTAACTGCTGTAAGGTATTAATAAGGCAAGACTTTTTGTCTATTGTTTTTCTTCCTCTTCTCTCAAACGAACTGAGTCCTTAGCATCTTCTGTGTTCTGTGGCACACAACGAACAAAACTGCTTCAGCATTATGACACACACTGGCTATGATAATGTGATCACTGGGCTTCATTAATATATTTTTTGAAAACATGGTGGTAAAATAACGTTTTTACCCCAAACAAAATAATGTTTTTATGAAAACATCGGAGTAAAATGTTGGAGGGGGCCTAGGTCCCCTCCAGTTTTTTTGGTCACCTAAAAAGGGCACTAGAACTTTTAATTTCCGTTTGAATGAGCCCTCTTGTGACATTCTAGGATCACTTGAGTCGATACGATCAGCCCTGAAAAAAAACAACACGCATCCGTGATGTCTTCTGGCAAAAATGCGAAACTCCACATTTTTGTAGATAGTAGTTTGAAACTTCTACAGCCATTTTAATTAAATGTCCATTTTCGGTAACCAATCCTACCTCCATTTTCAGTTTCAGTCCATGTTTTATATTTCAACCCCATGCGATGTTCAGTGGTTGTAGAACTAACATTAGTAACATCATTAGTAACAATCTAATGATGTCAATGCCAGAAAGATAGGTAGTAAATCATACATATCTCTCAAAAATTAGGCTGATGGGTGGCTGCCCCCTACGGTCATCAAGTAGTGAAATTTTTTTGAATGTTTTTAACTACAGTTATTCTGCACATCTTAAAGTAAAAAAACATGTATGTTTTATTCTCAACACGCCCAATTCTAGGTTTATACCAATTAATTTCTAACGAAGATAATTTCTTAAACCATTGGCCTTCTATGATATAAAGGAGAAACAATCAAAAGTGTTTTTTTAGGGCCAAACGAAAATACTGAAAAAAAACACAAACACATAATGGCAGATCAAACTTTTGAATTTTGTGCAAATCGTGGATATTGGTAAATAACTTGCTTTACGATTGTCAGGTATTTGGTTTTAATCCTTCTAATTTTGCTTGTATTGAATTTTCTGAAATTCTTGGATGACCAGAACCTTATGGTATGGATCTCGTGTAAAACGTTAGTAGCTTTATTGATGTCGCAGGAATCCTCCACAAGTGGGAAAGAGAAAACTGCGCAGGTCTTCGCTTTTTACGGCACTTGGTATTAACCAAGTGACATATAGCAACCGCAAATTCTGTCGGTCTGTCTGTCGGTCCCGGTTTTGCTACTTTAGGTACTTCCAGGTAAGCTAGGACGACGAAATTTGGCAGGCGTATCAGGGACCAGATTAGATTAAATTAAAAATAGTCCTTTTCCCGATTTGACCATCTGGGGGGAGTGGGGGCACGTTAATTCGAAAAAATAGAAAAAATGAAGTATTTTTAACTTACGAACGGTTGATCAGATTTTAATGAAATTTAATGTTTCAAAGGATATCTTGTCTCAGAGCTGTTATTTTAAACCCCGACCGGATCTGGTGACATTGGGGGGGATTTCGGAGGGGGAAACCTAAAATCTTGGAAAACAATTAGAGTGGAGGGATCGGGATGAAACTTGGAGGGAAAAATAAGCACAAGTTCTAGGTACATGATTGACGTAACCGGAACGGATCCGCTCTCTTTGGGGTAGCTGGGGGGGGGTTAATTCTGAAAAATTAGAACAAATTAGGTATTTTTAACTTCCGAACGGGAGATCGAATCTCAATGAAATTTGATATTTAGAAGGATATCGTGTCTCAAAGCTCTTGTTTTAAATCCCGACCGGATCTGGTGACATTGGGGGGAGTTTGGGGTGGGGGAACCTAAAATCGTGGAAAACGCTTAGATTGGAGGGATCAGGATGGTGGAACTTGGTGGAAAAAATAAGCAGAAGTCTTATGTACGTGATTTACATAATTGGAACGGATCCACTCTATTGGGGGTGGGGGGATTAATTCTGAAAAATTAGAAAAAATGACGTATTTTAACTTACGAAGGAGTGATCGGATCTTCATGAAACTTCATATTTAGAAGGACCTCGTAGCTCAGATCTCTTATTTTAAATCTCGACTGGATCCAGTGTCATTGGGGGGCAGTTGGGGGGGGGAGCTTAGAAAATACTTAAAGCGGAGAGATCAGGATGAAACTGGATGGGAAGAATAAAAACCCGTCTAAGATACGTGACTGACATAACAGGACCGGATCTGCTGTCTTTGGTGGAGTTGTGGGGGGGGGGGTAATTTGGAAAAATGAGGTATTTGTAACTTACGAAAGGGTGACCAGATCTTAATGAAATTTGATAATTAGAAGGATCTTGCGCTTTAAAGCTCTAATTTTAAATTCCGACCAGATCCTGTGACATTGGGGGGAGTTGGGGGGGGGGGTACCGGAATTCTTGGAAAACTTGAAAATTGGGATATTTTTATCTTACAAATAGGTGATCGGATCTTAATGAAATTTGATATTTAGAAGGAATTCATGTCTCAGAGCTCTTATTTCAAATCCCGTCCAGATCTTTTGACATTGGGGGGGGGGGGGTTGGAGGGGGAAATCTTGGAAAACACTTGGTGTGGAGGAATCGGGATGAAGCTTGGTGGATAGAATAAGCAAATGTCCTTGATACGGGATTGACGTAGCCGTACCGGATTCGCTCTCTTTGGGGGAGTTGGGGGGAGACGTTCAGTGATTTGGCGAGTTTGGTGCTTCTGGACGTGCTAGGACGATGAAAATTGGTAGGCATGTCAGGAAGATGCACAAATTGACTTGATAAAGTCGTTTTCCTAGATTCGACCATCTGGGGGGCTAACGGGCCTCTGATATTTCTTTTAAAGCAATCTATTGATTCTTAGGATTTTGTTAGAGCTCATACCATATGAGCTCTTGGCTTTTAGCTCTTCTTGCCTCGTCACAAGTGCCATATGAGCTCTTAGCTCTAGTTTTGGTAGGTGTGCCTTTAGCGTGATTTGACAGTTGCACAGTATGCGTGACCCTCTATGAAATGATACTTTTGCTTAAAATTAATTTATGTTAATCTCAGTGTTGTCAGATTAATGATGTTGTTATTATCAACATCCATTTATAAATGAATAATGATTATTTAATTAGCTAAGTTTTATGAGCTGTGTAAACAATTACAAATTTATAACTTACAACTTTTTACAAGTAACTCTATTATTTGTGGATCTCAATTAAATAATCAAGTTCAAGTCGTTAATTTATGGCTATTATTATTCTTAACTTCGATTAATAAGCTAACAATAGTTGTTTCAGTATTTGAGTTTCTTAAAACCTGTGTCAGTGCCATCTAAACTAACCCATAAATAGTTAACGCAGTTTTAATAAAAGATATATTGAATTTCGACGCAAGTTGTGACTTGTGAAACATTACAGTGTAATATAAAAATGAAAAATATGTGCTCAGAAAACAATTCTTAAATCGATCTGATCATTTTACTTATTCTTTAGAGGTATTTTTTACATTCCACTAATATACAAGGAAGTTTTATTTAGAACTCAGAACGTCTTTTTTGGAAGTGTTTTTCTTTCTTACGGACAATGAAAGTGAAATTTGTTACGAGAAACAAACGTAACAATATCTTATAAATTGGGAATTCGAGTTTAACGCAAAAGATCTTCTAGACTTATCTGGTTTTGGCAGTAGAGGGCTCCAGATCTGAAAAAAGAGGCGTGGGGGAAAAGCCACAAAATTAAGCTAAAGCTATGTGGCACTTAACAGATTATGAAGGTAGCTTTACTTTGAAGGTGTAGTTGTATTCGGAACTGGGTTGTTGAGTCGGTTATAAGTTATAAACGACTCTGACTCTAACTCCGAGTCCGAATATTTTTAATATTCCGATTTCAACTCCGACTCCGTTAAGCAAAAATTTACCAAAACTCCACGACTCCGACTCCACATCCTTGTTTCAAAGTTTAATTTAAGAAGATTTTATAAGTTATAACTGATTGCAACTCAAGCTTTGACTCTAGACATTTTCGATATACTGACTCTGACTCCATACATCAAAAATTTACTAAAAATCTGACTCCACAGCCCTGTTTTAAAGAATCATTTAACTAGATTTTATAAGTTATAGCCGACCCCGAATCCAATTCTCGCTCTGATTCCATTCAGAAAAAATTACTAAAACTCCGACTCCGCGACTTTGACTCCACAGACGTGTTTTAAAGCTTCGTTTAACTAGATTTTGTGAGTTATAACCGAAAACAATTCAAGACATATTCAATACACTGACTCCAACTCCGAACTCTGACTCCATTCAGCAAATGTTTGCTAAAATTCCACGACTCCGACTCAAAAGCCCTGCTATACAAATGAGCATATAGTTAATGTTCAGTTTTATTTATTTAGTTTAGTTTTACTTATATAGATTAGCTATTTAGGTTAGTTTTAGTTGAAATATTTTGTTTTACTTGTATATTTTCATTATTTAACGCTGCAACATCGGGTATAATGTGATGGCGTTGTGAAGATAATTTGAAGTAACTTAAAGAAAATTCCAAGAAAATCGTGGCTATCATCTATGAATAGATCTAAGATGGGCTCAGAGATCAAAAATGTTTTTATTTTGATGTATTTAGTATTTTTTTTTTCACTTGCAGTAGTACATCGAGTAAGTACAGAGGTGGCTTTAACGGGGGGAGGCAGAGACCTTTCCCTGGGCGCAGAAATTTTAAGGGTACAAAATCTTAAACAAATAATCCAACGTTTATAATCATTTGTAATTTTTAAATTTTATTGTTGTTAAAATAAAGTAGAGGGTGTAGTTCGCAGTAAAAATAAGCAAATTGAATTCGAAATTTTCAATTTTTCTATATAAAGTAAGAATAGTCGGATTTAAACAAATGGAAAATTTTGTTAATAAATGAGTTTTGTCAAAATTTGGCCTGAAAATTTTGGTAGACAGAGGGCGAGGGGCTAATTAAGATTTTGCCCTGGGCATAAAAGAGACCAGAACTGCCACTAAGTAAATTAGTCTTATGTAATATTTTACCGTGCTCTTATCGTTGCTTTAAATAACCCAAATAGCTCTGCCCAATTCTCAGATTTACAATCTCTGACGAATAGGCTGGAACCTTTTAAGAATGTATCGAACCTTGTTTTAAGCATTATATTCAAACTGTATATACTTCTAGTTTTCCTTCTTTTTCAATTTCATAAAGCATGCCTTTAAATTCATTTGGTTTCCTTGAAATATGCAATATAATGAATTAACTTATTCCGATAGACTAAATAAAAGAGACGATGAGATTTTACCTAATTTTGTAACTTGTATCGTTCCAAGGGTCTATGAAAACTGCATTGTAGTTATCAAACAGTTCGTCGTAACGAACTGTAGTAAGAAGCGACCCGGCTCAATAGTAACCGAGACTCTAAAAAATGGATTTTGATACCAGTAGATACATTAACATAATCGGATTTTAATGCTGAAATGTATAAGTTTCATCAAGTTTAGTCTTACCCATCAAAAGTTATGAGCCTGTGAAAATTGGCCCTATTTTGGAAAGAAGGGTGAAACCCCACCTAAAATTCATAGAATCTTATTGGACATCACACCATCAGATTCAGCGTATCAGAGAACGCTACTGTTGAGGTTTCAAGCTCCTCTCTGCAAAAATGTGGTATTTTGTTTTTTTTTGCCAGAAGAAAGGTGAAGGATGGGCGTTTATTATTTTTTTTTCCAGGGGTGATCGTATCTACCCAGTGGTCCTAGAATGTCGCGAGAGGGCAAAGTTCTAGTCCCCTTTTGAGTGACCAAAAAACTGGAGGGCAACTGTGCCCCCTCCCACGCTCTTTTTTCCCAAAATCACCGGACCAAAATTTCGAGATTGCCATTTTGTTCACACTAGTCGAAAAATTATATATATATATATGTATGTCTTTGAAGACGACTTAATCCCCCACAGTTCCCAGGGGAAGGGCTGCGAGTTATGAATTTTACCCATTGTTTACATTGCTTTTTTCTTTTTAGTTTTTTTTTGTAGTTTTTACCTTTTTTAGTTTTTTTTATTTTTATTTTTTTTAGTTTTCTTTTTCTCCTTTATTTTTCAGTTTTTTTCCTTTTTTAAGTTTTTTTTTTCTTTTTCAGTTTTTATTTTTTTTTGTTTTATTTTTTTATTTTTTTTATTAGTTGTTAGTTTTTTTTCTTTTTACCTTTTTTTTAGTTTTTTTTTTAGTTTTTACCTTTTTTACTTTTTACCTTTTTTAGTTTTTCTTCTTCTTTTGTATTAATGCTAAAGCCAAGGTTCGAACTTGAATTGGTATAGGATGAAATAATTCAGACGTCATATGCGGACAGTGACGTCAGTCGACAGACAGACAGACAACTTATTTTTATGTAAATATAGATTTTTCTAAAATCTATTCGTCGTAAATGATTACTCCGACCTTTGAAAGAGTATTTCGACTCATATACTTAGTTTTAGATATATACTTATACGAACCTTTATTAAAGTCCTGAAGAATTTGGCATTTATTTTAATGTTTTAGGATGAACAGAGGAGGTGATATGTCATATATTGCAGAGCTTTAATTAGATGAAAACAGGCAGTAAAGTGGTCACCATTTGCTCACCAAAATCAATATGTCTTTTTGGCAACCTTGATGCAAATAGTGCGTTTTGATTTTGATCAGTACCATCTGTGCAATTATCTGAAAGTCGCCTTAATACCCTAACAAGTTGATGAGATATTTTTGATATGCCCCTTTTTCAAAAAGGGGCATTGAATGCAGGTAGTATCTTATCGCTGAATTCAATTTGCTCTCTGATCATTCCTTGTAAGTTAAACTTGATATCAAAAGCTGTTCGTGACATGTTGCGGATACTGTCTTTTGACAATTTGTTCGGGATTTATCTCAACATGCACCGAAGGTTTCAGCTTTATACTTTAAGCGATTCTTGTTATATTATAGGTTCATCATTTTGACGAAATGGATGCACATAGTGTCTTTCGATTTAGTTTAGAATCCTCCCCCAGCATCCTCTGAAAGCGTCTACTAAATACTCTTAGCCGCTCTTGATATTTTGCAGACGTGCCCTTTCGACTACTTAGGTGTATATAGTATACTTTGATTTTGTTCGACACCCTCCTCACCAATGATTGAAGGTTTCAACTTAATACCCTTAGAAATTACTAAGATATTGGAGATGTGCTCTTTTGACTACCTGGATGCACATATATTCTTATGATTAGAAAATGGCTCTTAGAAAATGTAATTTTTTTAAATCACACCTTATCTACCCATGAAAGTTTTTGCCCAGCAAATTTCTTTTGCGCCAAAAACTAATCCATGCTACCCCCGCCCCTCCTTAGGTAGTGCTCATTTTCACATTTAGCATATTCTCTTGTATTGACTAATTCAGTTTTAATGAACACGTTTGTATCTGTGCTTTTCCTATATCACAAAATGTTCCAGGAAAGTCTAAAAGGATGTGTTAATAGCACGCTTAATTACATGTGAAGAAAAAAGGTCTTGACCAGACATCGCAACCATATTGAGGTTTTCGCTCTTGTAATGTATTTAGCCGGTCTTCAAAATTTATCCTTTTATAATTTTTTTAGTTCGGAAAAACATATTGTCTATTGTCTGCAAATGATTGACTTTCCTTTTCTTTTCTAGATAATGAAGTAGCTGGGCAGTAAATTTCGGAACTCTCTGTATAAGCCTGTTTTCTGTTGCATTCGTCGTTTTGTGTATAGACGCTTATTTTTACATAAAAAGACAGTGCAGCAGAACTGGTTTCTTATAATTTTAAAGTTCAAATAAAAAAAACAAAAAAACAAGGGTTCTAAACCTCAAGTTAAATAGAATCTCAGTAAAAGTCGTTTATATTTTTTTGCTCCCCTTTTTATATTTTACTAAAAAAACAGAACACTTAAAAAAATTTTTTAATCAATTTTCTTTTTTGCTCATCCTTCACCTAACGAATTTACTGCTCATTGAAGCTGTGCAATTATGTGGCCTCTGCTCCTGCCAAAGAACCTCTTCCTGACTCAACATACAAGAACATTTTTTTATTTTATATTTTAATATAAATTTAATCAATAAAATATTGTTTCTTTGTATTCTTGCAAACTGCTTGTTCTTAGAGCTAGGGATAGTTCATAGGGACGGAGTACAAGATAGAGAAAATTAAAATAAATACATAACTATGTTTATCAAAACAATTAATGAAGAGCACTTACTATACACGAACAGCTATTGTATACTTTTAACTTTAAGCATCCCCTTTTAAGAAGGGGATGCCATGAAGGAAAAGTGATATTGTGGTTATGTTTCAAAAACAGTTTCGACAGACCTATTTTGGGCCCGCCATTTTATATTTGTGGATTAATGCTAAACTTAAAAAATGTAGCTAGGACTTTTTTATATAAGAGTGAACCTGATAAAAGTAGGAAAGGGGATCTTGCTTATCCAAAAACCCCAATGCCAGAGTTTACTGTATCTATATGCTTACTAATGGCGAAATAATAATAATTATAAAATGACTAAAATAATTCATTCTTTCAAATATATTGACCATCGAGTAAAGAATAACTTCAATTGAAAATATATTGCGTATTCATTGAAGAGCCAATGCTACTAATTGTTTTGGGGAGTTAAATGAGGGTTGCACAACTTATATTAATGGCCTTTTCCGTTTCTTTTTGTGCTGGATTTCTTCATTCAATGTAGTCTGTTTGGTTTAAGATTGTTAACTTAGAGGATTCGACTTATGCCCGCTCTGATCTCTAAAATTGTGTCTTTTCTTTCGCAAAAATGCATCGTTTTCATGCATTGAATTTTTAAATGAAATAACAGTGTATACAGTACTTTTGCGTTGACGATAGCTTCTGGTCTATGGATGAGCATCCTAACCCCAAAAAACCTTTGGGCGTTTTCATGAGTATCTAGGCTTGTATGAGAAGCCTAGAGGAAAATTTTAAGACCGAATAAAATTATTGAAAAAGATTTTTGATCATCCTTCAAAAGAACTATGCAGTAAGGTCATGGAAATATGGTATATATTTTATGACATTTTCCAAAATGTTGAAGATCAGCAAAAAAATATATAAAACGCTTTTTTAAACCGTCGATTGTTGAAAAGACGTTATACTTTTGACTGTGGGGGAGACCTGTACTTAACGCTTTCGAAATCCTACGGGCAAAACAGTAAAATTCTACGGTTAAATCATAGGGTTTCATTGTCACGTGACACATCCGACATCGTTTATTGCTTGATAGCCAATGATTAACGCAGGGGTGGGGAATAAGTGCATGCATGGTAAGTGCAAACAAACACTACTTACGAACAATAGGGAAATTTTTCCAAGATAGTGGAATTCAATTCAGTGGATATTTATTCAATCCAGTGGATATTATAAGCGCCTGAAAAAAAAAATGCATAATGAGTTGCTATCGTAATGCTTATTTAGAGGATTAAATCTTAATGTGAGACAAGTCTATATTCAATCATCTTATTGGTACATGCGCAGTTAGTGAATGCTCTATGTTTACTTAGTAATTCAATAATAAGACTTAAAACCAATGAAAGTCGTAAAACCAATGCCAAATTTCCACCGTGCAGGCGTACTATTCCAGCCCCCCCCCCAATAAAAAAAGAAAAAAAAACTATTATTAATCTATACCAACTTGCTTCGTTTTAGCTTATACTACAATCTAATTAGCAGAAAAATCAAAAAAATTCTATTACGGATAAACCAAAACATGTTGACCATGCTGAAAAAACACATGCTTACCAGGTGTGGAAAAAAAGTCACTATGCTCTTTGGGAAACAAGTTCTTTCTGCTGCTGTAATTGAAAATACCCTTTATAACAATTTTTTTGCCGATTCGAGATATAAGGCTCAACCCCTTTTCATAGATTGTTGGCAACAGTAGTATTTTTTTAGTAATGACTTTAGTGCAATCAGGCTGTCTAAACATAGGAATTGACTATCCCTTGTGAGGTGTTCCTTTACCTACCGTAACGGTGATACTATATTTGTGGCAAAGCAATCTCTCCGAACATTCCTATCTTACTTAATATTTTCATCACTATACCTGTATCGACCAGCACAACAGAGCGCTCCTTTTACACTTCGGAGAATCAAGACATACCTAAGAAACGTGACGTCTGAAAGTAGGCTAAATGGCTTTGCCAATCTCAATGTCCACAGGGAAATTCTAGTTGACACAGACAGTGTATTTATCTATACTGACGAAGACTCAATTTTGTTTTGTAAGACAGCTAATATAGGAAGATTGTCTCAGAATAAAACGTAAAATCGTATTTAATCTGCTGGGTTTTATCAATCATTCTTATAGTCCCTACTCGAAACTTGCATTCAAAGAGCTAAAATAAACTTTAAGTAATGCCTTAAATTACCTGTTTTCCTGAGGATTTTTGAAGTTTTTTGTTGATTAGCCCACACTAGACATCACCACCCTTAGTTACGACAACTTACATTCATTCTAAGCTTGCTTTTATTCACTATTTTCATTTTTCTTCATTTTAAGTTTCCTTCTCTTATGGATTTCTGCTTGATTTATCAAAATTATTTTGCTCAAACTAAGAGTTTATGCAAAATCTTTTGGATTTTACTTTTTGGTTCTCGTTTGGTTTGAACTTTTTGCTTTTTATGCAAAACTTCCTGTTTTCAATAATATAATTCAAAAGAGGCCATTAACCATTTTTATTTAAAGGGCAGGTAATAATCTTGTCAACAGAAAAAAATCGGCTTATGTAATTTAAAATGCATTGTGGTGCAAATATTAAATATTAGTGGAAAACACTTTCTTTTTTATTTTTTCAATTTTTATCATGACCACATTTTTGGACAAGCAGGGCTTTACCGTATGCAAGGTGCAATACATTCAAACTGATTGGACTAATTGACAGTGTTTTCAGATCGACGCTGTTTTGAGGTAAAGAATTTTCTATACTTTTTTACTGATACTGACAAATGTCCTTAGAAATGGAGATACAACCTAGGTTTCCCGGTACCCACAGGTATATCTTGTGGAGACAGAAAAGTTATCTATTGCCAAGAGGGTCAGTTTCCAAAAATCAAAGACAGAGAGAACACACACAAAAATCAGCTAGTCAGTCAAAGATCGTGCAACACCCTGGTTTCATCTTTGGAGGTAAAGCTATAAAGAATATTGATTAATCCCATCTCCTCAAAAATATATTTTCACCATCCATTCACGCGGTAGATATTCTCGAATGGGTCTGGTCCTTCTGGGCAAGAAAGCATGGTGAAATTATACCATCTATGGACACAATGCCATCCATCTCAATTATACTTCTCTGCAAATTTTACACAAAGCTTGTTCCCAAAAATGAATGCCCGTGTTCTGCAGAGCTCATAGAAAGCTGTTTATACTCCTCCAAAGGATTAATAATACGGCTTCTAGACACTTTCTACTCCATTGACACCCTAACAGGGTGTCAATGGATATTCTTCTGAGTACCCACCATTCTTACTAGCTAGCATTAAAATATGAACTAAGGAGATGTGAAGTGGAGACCATGGATAAAATTGCTGAGGATCTGGAAGATGCGGCTGGACGACATAATAGTAAAATATTACACTGGCATGTTAATAAATTGAAAGGGAGGAGCCAATCCGGACTAGTCCCAGTTAAAGATAGAAATGAGGCCACAATTGGTGATAAGGAAAAAGTTAAAGAAAGATGGGTGGAACATTTTGAGAATGTGCTAAACCGAGATACAGTTGCAGGAAAAGATATAAATGAAAATGAAAAAGTTTGTGATACCTTGGATGTTAGAAAATCAGTTGCATTGACATGGTGTGCCTTGTTCCGTTAGAGAAATTTTTGCCAAATTTTTCTTTCCGCCATCAAAACGTTTAAGGTGCTGTTTTCGAAATCTTCTTCCTAAATTTCGATCAACTTCAAAAATGGCTCTTTCATCTCTATACTTTCTTCACTATTCTGTGGATAAGTGTGAAGCAAATCGTGAAACCCTTTCAAAATATTCTTGTGCTTTAAGAGACGTTCTTCTATAAAGTTTTATACTTTCAATCCAGAAGATGAATAAGTTCATTCTTTAAAATTGTTCTGTGCTTTCGGCTGAGATATTTCTTCTGTGTATCTGCCTGTCTACAATCCTTGTAACACTAATTGTAGTTCCATTCAATTTGGCCATTTTTGGCCAAAGAAAATAAAATCAGTGAAAAATAGAATGTTAAACTTTATTGTGCGGTGGGGGGAGGGAAGGTGTCAGCACGCCATAAGTTGAACACCTTACGAATCGTGCATGTTGTTTCAATATCTCTGGTGGGGTGTCCATATTGCTGATGGACAGGTTCTCTTTAGTAACACACGTAGTGAGAGCCAATTCAAGTTTTGTTGCACTTTCTTTTTGTAGCTCTTTAATGTTAACAATGCTTGATATAGCAACAGGGTCCTTGACTGATACCTAGTGCTTTGCTCAATCTTTGACAAAATTTTTTAAGGCCTAATACCGCTCTATCTTAATAATGTTCCAGGCCGTCAAAAAGTCCAATCGTTTTGTCTGGAGATACCTTGAAATAGGTAATTCAAATACAGCAAGAAACAAAAGAGTGGTCACTTTGAGTTCTAAGAGGGGTTGCTTTGAAGAGAAATTTATTTCAACCAAAGGTAACTCGGAAGAAACCTGGAAGATCATCTGGGAGATGATATCAAAGAAAAGCATTGACGAGCCTCTCTCGATAGAAATAGATGGTATTACAATTAATGATCCTGAACAAGTGGTAGAATGTTTTCCTGGTTATTTCTCAAAAATTAGTCAAACAGTGCAACAGGATAATAACCAGAGTCTATCTTTCCGCTGTAAAGAGCTTCGAGATGATAGAGGTGGTAGATTAGCCTTTGATTCTGAGAAGTGTTCCAGTGAGGCACTACTTAAGATGGTTGGGAGCATTAGCTCCAATTCAGTGGGGATAGACGGAATGAACCTCTGGACTTTCAAATCAGTGTTGGTTTACCTTCTTCCATGCATCCTTCATATCACCAACCTGTCGTTAGAAACTGGAATCTTTTCAGAAGGTATCAAGACAGCCAAGGTTATCCCTCTTTACTAGAGCGGTGCAAGATCAGATGTCGGATACTGGATACCAATTTCCATCCTTCCTCTTTTCTCGAAAATACTTAAAAAAATAGTTCATAAACGGCTTTACTTGTACCTAACACAACATGACTTCATAAGTGATACTCAGTTTGGTTTCCGCAAAAGCCACTCAACTACACATGAAGTGCAGCATGTGTGTGATATTGTGAATCAGTCTCTAGAAAACAGAAAAATGTCTCTCACTATTTTCATTGATTTTAAAAAGGCATTTGATACAGCTGATTTTGATACTTTATTGAGAAGATTAGATTCCCAAGGAGTTAAAGGGGTTTGATTCTTTTTTAAAGGGAAGTTAAATAAAGTTTGTAATTGAAAATGTTACTTCCAGTACGTACCTAAATTGTGGTGTCCCACAAGGCTCTGTTTTGGGTCCGCTTTTACATTTGGTTTATGTGAATACTATGAAATTTTATCTCCCTGATTCATGTCTTACGTCTTTTGCTGATGACACGGCTATTTCTTTTTGTGGTATTTCTGTTGATGATCTGATAAATAAAGTAAATATAGTTTTAAATGATTTAAATGTGTTTACAACTATAAGTATGCTGGCAATTAATGTAAAAAGGACAAATGTTATGGCTTTCAGTCAAATTGGCACACCCGTAGATTTGAGAGGGCGAATATTATTATCTGACAAGTCCCTTGAACAGGTTGATTGGGTGAGGTATTTGGGTTTTCACCTGAATTGTAACATGTCTTGGAAACGTCACAGCGATATTGTGGCATCAAAAGTTACAAGAAGCCTTGGAATCTTACGTCGTCTGAAGGACTTCGTACCTGTTCGGGTGTTGTTACTTCTTTATCATGCGATTATTAGCCCCTATATATCTTACGATTGTGTTTTATTGGCTAGCAATTCTGGTGACTGAGTATAGGAGTGGTAGACGAACTGGATTTGTAATTAAACATTTGGGCCAGTCGGTATGGAATTCACTCCCTGATAGTATTAAAGCAGCTGAACACCAACAATTATTTAAAAAAAGACTAAAGGAACTTTTGCTGGAGGGCTGAGGAGTCACAATTTAGAGAATGAAGTTAATTATATATATATATATATATATATATATATATATATATATATATATATATATATATATATATATATATATATATATATATATATATATATATTAACTATAGTTGAAATGATTCTAAGTTGTTGTTTAAGTTAAGTTGGTTTATTGTTTAGTAATTTTTGTTTAATCGGCTGCCATCACAAAACCTCTAGGACTTTCTTGCAGTTGGTTGTATTTTTGTTGTTGAATATTTTTATAGCAATTATTTAAATAAAAAATAATAAAATAGTGGTTAGGATTATTTTTTTTATTGTGTAAGCTTATTCAGCAGTGAGTTGGCTTCAGATGAAGTTTTTGGGTCGAAAAAACTGCTGTTTTCCACTGAGGACATAATGTGCTCTACATTTAAGTACAGGTAATCTTCACCGAAAAATACACAAGCAGCCAAAGTAACTGTGAAGTTCTCAGGACTTCTGTAAAATTTCGCAGGATTCAGGACCCTGTATCTTGGTTTAAATTCACTTTTCGACCATTACCACAAAAAAAACGAGATTTTATCAAGGTTCGATAACCGGATGGGATTTTTCCACTTTCCAAGAACTGTGAAAAAAACGAATCAATCATTGACCTTTGGTTTTATGAAAGCAGAACCTGAAAAATGGTAAAAAAAAAGAAACTGCGTTCTTAGGCGTCGTATGGTCAGGTCTAATATCCCGAAACTGGAAAAAACGTCATGAAATCCAAAAGTTAAGCCGAGGCAACAATAACTCATAGGGTCAACTCAAAGGATCTCAAATGAGCGGAGCTCTGTCTGAGCTATGACTGCCTAAGCACCTAATTTCACCAATAGTTGCGTCAATAGAAATGTGATAGCGAACACAGCCTCAATAGACTGACAGGCTTTTTGATATGAAGATCTGCTCCTAAGAATCCACAGTGACTGTCATGCGAACACACTTTGAATCTAAGACGGACTTAGAAAAAAATTGAAAAAGGACAAAAGTTTTACTGACCTTGGTTCTCCGTATAAATGAAAACTTTCTCCGTTTTCCGTCTTTTCCGGGCTAGGGGAAGTTCTTTTCGTCGCTTCAGTTTCAGTTTTTTGCACCTCCCTTAATTTTTTCATCAATCACATCATCCATCTTCTCACAAGTATTAATAATAAGTTATTGGAGATTGTGGGTGAATTTAAATGGCTTGGTTGCATCTTCGACAAGAACCTATCATTCAGACCACACATACAACAACTCAAGATCTCATGCTTGAAGAGACTCAATATTATGCGAATGATATCAGCAACAAGATGGGGTCCCAAACCAGACTTTCTTTTGGAATTTTATATCAAATACATAAGATCAAAACTAGAGTATGCTTCATTGGTGTATGAGCCTTCCAGCCCGTCTGCATTGAGGCTATTGGACACAGTACAATATAGTGCCATAAGAGTTTCATTTGCAGCACGTAAAACAACACCTAAGCCATTCTTAGAATCAGAAAGTGGATTGGAAAGTTTGGAAGTGAGAAGAAATGTGCGTCCATTGAAATACTTGAAAAAGCTTTGGACATCAGATCACAACCATCCATTTAAATCTACGATACTTAAAAGAAAAAGACTATGGATTTCCTCAATGAAACAGCATGGAATTATTAAAGCTTTGCATTTGGCAGAAAATTTTGGATTACAGGTAAATTTAAACCTAGCACTGGAAGTACCCAATCTAAATATCACGCCAATATTGGCCATTCAAAAAGTTCCATGCTTTTGTGATTTTGAAAAATGGGATGGATTGGATTATAATCAATCATTCACAATGGAGAAAAGAATGACCTACCCAGAAGCCATGGACGTCTTTACTGATGCTTCAAAAAGTGACAAGGTCGGAGCTGCGTTTTGGATACCAATGTGGAATGTGAAAGAACTTTACCGTCTCCATGAAAAAATGTCAACTTTCGACGCTGAAGTGTTTGCTATACGACAAGCAGTATCGTATCTATATAAGAAATTACAACGCGGGGATCAAGTTAGAATATGTACAGACTCTAAAAGTGCTGTTTCATGTTTAAATGAATTCAGTGATGGAGCGAATCAATCAAGAGAAGTGATTTCATGCTTTGTAGCCATGCAACAACTGCTTTCTAAAGGAATAAAGCTATCGCTTCATTGGATACCTGGTCACAAGAAAATCCAGGGTAATGAACAAGCTGATTTAGCAGCTAAAATGGCCGCCAGTGCAGACATGCAAATAATGCAAACAACGACACCAACAATAGTATTCCAGATAGAAGACATAATACAGCAGATAAAACAGTTTAGCTTTGAAGAAAATAGAAATCTCTCTGGAAATCTTTAGATTACAAAGAAGACCAGAAGGAAATTCGAAAATAGGTTATATGAAAGTTTATCAAGAGAAGAAGGAAAAATTGCATTTCGGCTTAGGTCACAACATGCAGCTACAAGATCATATCTTTCTCGTTTCTATGGAGAAGATCCGAATTGCATCTATTGTGGTCAGACAGAGACCTTAGTACACCTCATCATCCATTGTGTCCGCACAGAATGTTACAGGACAGACATTAGAAGGTTTATGAGAGAACATCGAATAAAACTATGTGAAGAATTACTCGGAGGAGCATTAAACTGAAGAACAATCGGTTGAAAGTATAAGTTTAGTTTGTGAATTTTTGAGATTGATTGATAGAAAAAGGACATTGTAAACTTTTCGCAGCGAATTGTAAAAATACAATTGTGGAAGTGCATGGACCCTAAGGTGTTAAAACACAGAGGGGGTCTTTCGGCGATTCACTTCAGATCAAAAATCGTGTAGCAGCTTAAAGACTGACTGTGCTGATGGACTTAAGTTGATATGCAAGTTTTAAAGGATATTAATCGGATAAATCTTAACCAATCTGCATTTGGCATTATGAACTGACTGTTGATGAGAAAATAATGAAAACTTAGAAAATCAAGAAACTGGTAAATTTGCAGTTGGCTATACTAGGCCTATAGCCTAGCTAGAATGAAAGTGAAAACGATAAATGGTAAAATTCTAGTTAATTGACTTCTTGCTATCTCAGAAAGGGTTTAGGTTAGGAATATGAAACTTTCAGGGATGAATCTACAGACTGAAGTATGTCCCAGGAAGGTATTTTGAAGCAACTACCTCCACTCCTTCTCCCTCTAGAGTATCTTTGATGACCTTTAAAAATATGTGTGACATAAAAGTGAAACCTTGCAAAATAGATCTTCTGCTTAATTGAAGTACAACAACATTGTTTTCAGCTTCATAACTTTGCTCAATTCCGTTTTATAAGATTTTAAAGATATGCAAATACATTTCCTAAATTTTGAAAAAAAAACATTGATATGGCTCAAAATTCTACTCAAATAACAGGAATTGCATCTTCAGAACTAAAGGCAGAGAAAAAGCAACTAGTAACTGAAAATTAAGGTAAAATGTTGTTTTGTTAAAATTTCAATAGGTATAGACCTGTCATGTAGGCAAATTTCAGGGCCCTCTAGAGGGAAAAGGAGTGGAGGTGGGTACTTTAAAATACCTTCCTGGTACATACTTTAGCCTGTAGACCCATCCCTGAAAGTTTCATTCAAACCCTTTCTGAGATAGCAAGAAGTCAATTAATTAGAATTTTACCTGATAGATATTTAGTTTTGTTTCAAATGCATATTACTGCATATAGCAAGATTCTGAAGATTGTATATTGTTTCTTTGTCATTATTAGAGAAGCACTTCCTTTTTATAGGTTTCTAAAATCCCCCTCCAACAAGACCAAAAATGCATAAAGTGGACTTGCTTACAGATAACATTACATATAGAGTGAAGAATATTAGTATATGAACCCCTCAGTCAGCAGGGCAAGGTCTGTATTCTATATTTATTTAACAAAGAGTAATAAAACTAAAAAAAAAAAAAAAACTCAAATGAGGCTCATTAAAGAAAAACAGAATACAGACCTCACCCTGCTGCCCACAGGGCTCATGGACTAGTATGCTTTGCTCTATGGATAATGTTACCTAGAAGCAAGCCCACTTTATGCAGTCTTAGTTAGCCCCATGGAGGAAGAGGGTCAACCAGAAATGGATATGCTAGTAGAATCACTATTTCTAATTGTTCTGAACTGGAAACTATGCTACTTTGCTGCATAGTTTCTAGTTTAGAGCACTTGGAACAAAACTAAACATTTACCATGAAAACATCATTTGATATATTTCTGTATGCTCTTTCATAATTCAGCAATTACCTCTGGGGTTAATTGCATTTTGAGCTCTTAAAGGGGTCTTAAAGGCATTTTATATGAATTAGAAAAGAGCTTGAAAAAGCACCAAATGATTTCTTTATTGTCATCCTTGCTGAATTATATAGCCCTCTACAAATTTATCATGAACTTTACCCCTACCCCTAATGTGCAAATAAATACCCTGAATTGTCAACAAAAGTTCTGAATCACAAAATTCAGTGCTATTTTTAGTTGACAGCATTGAAAAACATGGACTTTAAATTGAAATTTTATAAAAATGGTTTGTATTTGAGTGGCTTAATGATTGAGGTTTGAATTAGGCTATTATGAATAAGTATTTTTTGAATATATTACTCTTGAACCAACTTATTTATGAACTAGTGATGTGTTTTTAAGCACTTTTCAATAGCTTAACTAGTGTTGATAACTTCTGTGTGGTTAAAAAATGAAACACCTGTGGGACCCATTTAATGGCTCAAGATGCAACTAGCCCCAGAAGAAATTATTAAACTATAGAAGAGCATAAAAAAGACATCATATAATGTTTGCACTGTCATCCTAGCTAAATTATATAGCCAACTGCAAATTTAACCAATGTTCTAGCTGAGGAGATTCTGACTCTCATTGGAAAGAACAAAAGATCTGAGTTTGGTGATAGAGGCACTGCTAGGCTTTTCAGTACCCAGGAACATCCTTGGTTTTTGTTGTACCCATCTCAACCATCACTACCATAATACAAGTAGATCTTCTCATAGTCTATACCCAGGGATAACCATTGTTCCTTGCCCCCTAGCTAGACCACCATTAGGTAAATAGATTTTTCAGGAGTGAATCCAGGGCTTTAAATATGTCTTTGGAAGGTGTTATTAAGCTACTTCACCCTTTCCTTATTTCTAGGTTTAGAAGATTATATAGATGACATGGATTTGTTCAAAGAAAAGCAGGACTTCTAGCCACAAAGAGGACAAATCTGAATTTTTGTGAGAAGAGGGAGGACAGAAGGCCAAGTTAATAAGGGGGCCTACAGGTAGTTCTATACCTACCTCACAGATTTTCAAGTAATCTGTACCTATAGTTTTGAAAAACAAATACCTTAATTTTGGGTTTCCACTCTTTCTTATTGGCACTAATGTTTTAAAATTGTTTACCTATTTTTCATTGGGACTTTAAGCTGTATCAAGACTTATCCATAAATCTGTGAAAATTCTAGTGCCATTTTTAACTAACAAAAAAGATAATGCCATATAAAAGGTTTTTTTTTTCCATTTTGTGGTTTAAGGCAACAGTAATGGCCCAGAGGGTGCCAAAAGCTATCACATATGAATTTTGAGATAGCCAATTATGTTTAGAGACATATAAAAATTGTATTTTGAGGTTTCCAGTGTTGGATGTGGTAATTCTGTGTGCTGGCACATTTGTTCTTGACAACAAATATATTTCTACAAAATAATGATTAATGATGATATTTATTTGAAAGCTTTATTTAACTTACTTGATTCATTTGTTGCTTTGCAAATTATGTACAGACATGTATAATTACCCTTTATCCATTACAGAGAAGGACTGGTGAATCTTTGAGCTAAGTGTACTGAAAGCTTCAAAAAGCACATTTTAATGCCCTAATTTTTTAACTCTCCATGGGCCTCAAGATAAAATAGTGGTTTGGAATAAAAAATTTTCTCTAATCTTCCCTTGATTCCAAGGAGCCACAAGGAAACTTCTCCAGGGTGGGGAGATTGGGCCAATCCAGGAACCTTTTTTTTATGCTGAAACTTAAAATGGGAATTTTTTCATATTTATATATTCACATATTTGTTTTTTTGTATTAATTTCATATTTCATATTTATATATGTAAAATGTTTAATATCTTCTCACTTCCATGGGGGTATTTCCTCTTCCTGACATCCATGAGGGATATCAATATAAAAAGATTTATTGGAAGAAGTTGCTTTTAAATCAATTGAAATGATGACTCAGTAATTAGATTTTGATACTTATATACCCCTCCTGATATGTGTCTGGAGGTGTATGAATGTAAAAAATAGGGGTTGTAGGGGGGAGTAGTGGCCTTCTTGACATTAAGAAGATCCTTGGATCAAACCACTCATAGTACCAAATTGTAAGTGAGCAGGTGACACACACCCCCAGTGCCCTGATTGTGTTTGGACTATTTTGAAAAAAAATCACTCTCACAATTTCAATCAGGTGTGTTCTGGAGAAAAAAGGGGTTGTCTGGGGGGGGGGGGGCTTGTTACCCTCCATCACTTTTGGCTCTTAAATGGAAACTTGAACTTCCAATTTTCAACCAAATGAGTCTCCTTTAAAGTTGAACAACCATCCTTTCCATAAAACCTTAAATACCCCTAAGACATAACTTACAATCCTCACCCTCAGTTTCTAGTCGTTTCTATCAACCCTAAAAGTCTGGTTATATGATCCCTGGACTATTTTTAATAAAACGAATATGTCAAAGTTCTATTGAACACATTCTGGGAAAACACATGTGCTGAGTGGGGGGGGGGGGTAGCTGCCCTCTGATCACTTTCACTCTTAAAAAGGGCACAAGAAGTTCTGAGTACCAATCCAATAAGTGTCCTTCAAAGTATATATGACCACGCTTTCTATAAAAAACATTATATGTTGCCAGGGAATATCTTACAACCCTTTTCCCGAGAGCTATGCAGGGGGGGGGGGGGTGGGTGGCGTTGACTTTCTCACAGACATAGTTTTTGGACCCTTTTGCTACAATAAACAAAATTGCTATCTCCATGTTTCTGGGATGTTTGGGGTTTTGGGAAATGACAGGTGTGTATCACATTCTCACTTTTTTTTTGGCTGGTTTCTCTCAAATCACCTTTGACTCTAAAAAGGGCGCTATAACTTCCAATTTCAAATCAAATGAGCCTCATCTGAAGTTTATACAAACACCCATTCCATAAAAACCTTATATGCCCCCAAGACATAGTTCACAACTCTATCCCCAGGGAGCTGGAGGGTTGTGTCAACCCTATCCCCAGGGAACTGGGAGTTGTGTCAACCCTAAAAGTATTGTGGTATGGTATATTCTTTTGACTATTTGGTACAAAATCACTATCTCACAATTTCAATCACATGTGTTTAGTGAAAAGAGGGGTTGTCAGGAGGAGCTAGTTCTCCTCCATTACTTTTGAATCTTAAAAGGGAACTAGAACTTTCAATTTTCAACCAAATGAGATACCTCTAAAATTAAACAACCATCCCTTCCATAAAAACCTTGAATGCCCTGGAGTATAACTTACAACCCTTGCCTCCAGGCTCTGGTAGCTTGTATCAACTCCAAAAGCCTTGTTATGTGATCTTTGGACTATTTGGAATAAGATAATTGTCTCTAGATTTCTATTGGATGCATTTTTGGAACATGACGTGTGAGGGGGGGCTGCTGCCCTCTAATCATTTTATTCTTAAAAGGGTACTATAATTTCTTATTACCAATCCTGTAAGTCCCTTCCAAAGTATATACAAACATCCTTTCTGTAAGACCTTTTATGCTCCAAGTGCATAACTTACAACCCTTGCCCTGAGAGTTGTGTGCCAATTTTGATTGGATGTCTGGGAAAATGATAGGCATGGGGGGGGGGGGGGGGAGGATGGTTTCTCTCAA